>NC_063054.1:24804141-25104141 GCF_018812025.1 Megalobrama amblycephala
GCTCCTCCTTCTGGGATTGACAGAGACAGAGACAGAGTACAGGGCAGAGGTGGCATCACTCGAGGTCTGGTGTAGGGAAAACAATCTCCATTTAAACATCAGCAAGACCAAGGAGATGATTGTCGACCCAAGGAAAAGGAGAGTGCAGCACACACCCATCTACATAGGAGAGACGGAGGTAGAGAGGGTAACAACTTTCAAATTCCTTGGAATCTACATCAGTGAGGATCTCACTTGGTCACAAAACACAACACAACTTATAAAGAAAGCCCATACAAGACTCTACTTTTTAAGAAAGCTCAAGAAATTTGGTATGAGAACAAACTCTTGAGTAACTTCTATAGAAGTACAGTGGAAAGTATTGTTACCAGCTCCATCATTGTGTGGTTTGGAAACTGCACGGTGCAGCAGAGAATGGCGCTCCAGCGTGTGATTAAAACTGCGCAAAACATCTGTGGAGCGGCTTTCCCTTCTCTAGAGGATTCCTATAAGAGTCGAGTCATCAGGAGGGCCCAGAACATCATTAAGGATCGGACACACCCTCAAAACTCGTTGTTTGCACTACTCCCCTCTGGGAGGTGCTACAGAAGCATCAGGTCGAGAACTACACGGCTCACCAATAGTTTTTTCCCACAAGCCATAAGACTCTTAAATAATCAGCGACTGTAATTAGCACAGTTGTGTTTATGCACTGTATGGTCTTGTCTTTTAGTATAGGTAACTATACTATTATTGTATTGTAAAAGGGAAACAAGCAAGTAAGAATTTCATTGCATAGTTCAACTTGTTTAACTGTGTATATGACAATAAATTTCTTTGAATCTTTGAATAGGCAGAAATACAGAGCAAGTGTTTACAAAGAGAACTTGCAAAGACTAAGTCAAATGCCCTTTACAAAAAAAGGTAAAACAGTTTTTTTCACCCTACCGTGGTACTTTCCACCTACATCACGTATGACCTTTCCAAAGTGATTACGTAATGTGTGGCACATCGCAGAGCTACTGCACGATGAGCATTTGTGGTTCTCGGCTGGGATTGTGTAGAACCCTTTGAAGCTGCATTGAAACTGCAATTTGGAACTTCAACCTGTTGGTAGCCGGTGAAGTCCACTATATGGAGAAAAATCCTGGAATGTTTACCTCAAAAACGTTAATTTCTTTTCAACTGAAGAAAGAAAGACAAACATTTTCAATGACATGGGGGTGAGTAAATTATCAGGAAATTTGAATTCTGAAGTGAACTAATCCTTTAATATCTTTTTGAAAGTTAATTTTATTTTACAGTATTTGTTGTTGTAAAGAGCCCATCAATTTAAGTGCAAACATATGAAGCAACATACTTCAAACAGAGTTAGAGGTCATGTGACTTCTAACAACTGTCATTTCTTTAGAACAGCAGTCAATCACACTAGTCAGATGAACTGAGCTTTTGGGGTCGAACACGCTCAGGCATGGTTCAGAGCACCTAGTGTGAGTACACCCTTACTTTTTGTAGCATATGCACATGTATCAGGATAATCAATAAACTTTGGAGTTTTCAGAACGCTTTTAACCTGATGAACTGTGTTCGTTAATCACTAAATCAGCTCCGACCAGTCTGCATAAGATGAGCCCACTTGACACCTTTGTGGACCCGTGAGGGTAAACAGAAAACTCCAACTTCCTCACTTTGGTGACTTCAAAGGAACACTACCCCCCAGAGACTGACCAGATCACATTCCAACACACACCACACACACACCCAGACACATACAGAAACACACAAATATACATTTTTGACTGTATATGTAAAATACAACTATGCCAAAATATATCCATCATGTATTTAGGGCGTATGCATGTTTTCTTAGTGTTTAAATGAGTGTATTTGTGCTAGTGTGCATTTTAATTATGGAATTTTGTCTGTAAACCATAACTTCTGCTTTATGCATTTCTGATGTATCGAGTTTGATCTCTCCGTAAAGCTTTCTATGTGTTTAATGATACTGTGAAGGACGTACTCCATCTCGAAATCCGATCTGATAGTCATTAAGTATGCAAATTCAGCTAGGAGACCAAACAAAGGAACTTTGCCGCCAAATAGTGCTGCGCATCTATTGGCCACTACAATTCAGGAGGTGTGTTAGCTTGGGTTTCCATAAAAACGACACACACCTTCTCCTTGGTTCTCCCGATTGTCTCATGAGCACCTCGTGCACGTCTCTCCCGGACGTCTCCGGTGACCACGCGCTGCCATCGCGCTCCGCTTCGGGACCGCCATCTTCCAGCGAAACTCACTCTCAAGTCCTCAGTTCAAACCTTCCCGCGGAACGGAAGAAGCCAACGAACTGCACCAGTGCTAAACTGAAATTCGACACGCACAACCAATGCAAGTATACTGCCGTTTCTCAATCTTAGATGATGAAACTGATTTCCGTGCTGGCTTCAAGGACTGTTTGTAAGTTTGCTACTTGCCTTCTCTCTTTCCTTCTCTACTTCCACTCTTGTACATAGGTGTGTATATTCTTGTATATATATTTAGACGTATAACCTCTGTATTCGTAGTTTGCATATTAAAACGTTATTCACGCTCGATTGTTCTGTTTGTTCTTTCAACTGAAGACCAAGTCACTTTAACGTTTTTCGATCGTTTTATGCTTTGATGCTATAATAGCAAGTTGTTCTCATGGCCAGAGAATAACTCCGTTCATAATATTCTATGAGAAGCAGCAGTTTGCTGGACGAGCTGGTAGTTTCTCTAAATAATTATTGAACCTGAACTAATCACATATGTAATCAATTATAATTCGTTGTAATTGATTCACAATATATGTTTAATTCCCCCTTGGGTCAATATGTGCCTTGTGAATTATTATATTCATATTCCACCCATAAATTGATTAATAACCGCTACATCGTTATATATATTACACTTTTGATATTGACCCCTGCCTATCACAAACCAAAACATAAAACAGCTGGTTATCAGACACAGTGACAAGTCAAGTTTTTGTACAAGTCAAATTCAATTCAATCATGACATTCTAAGATCTGATTTGCATGAGAATTTCTGCTTAGGATCTACTTAGGATTATTATTTATGTTTTGACCTGATTTCTGTGTTTAGGTCATGGATATTCCAGAGGAACTCATTGAAAGTCATGACCTCACAGTTAACTTCATTCTAACTCCAACAAGAATCATCAAAACTGAATGTAAACACCCCAAACCACAAGGCATCATTTGGTCAAAGGTATTTATCTATTGTCTTGTCTCTTGAAGTTATTTGTGTCTGTTGTAACTTTCTTAATGCTTCTTAATTTCTTTTTTCTTTTTGAAAGTGAGGTAATACAGTCAATTATATCTTTGAAATTAAGCTGGTGCAGGGGTTATGCTCGGTTTGGTTATCTTCACTGAATTCCATAGCCCATTTTCAACTTTGAAAATTAACTCTTTCTAGAGGTATTTGAGACCAAGATAGCAAATTAATTTATTAAAATATTTAAAATACTAACCACTACTCCAGAGACATTTATAAGTTAGCCATTTGTAGGTTGATTTACCCAAACTGTGTAAACACTGTGACTCTGTGGTGCTTCCAATGCAAATTCTGGGCAGTCTGATGTCATCTTGTGGTTTAAGTAGCAATATGTCTGAAGCCTGTATAGAAACAATTGCCTGAAGCTTGTATAGAAACGTGCCAATTTTTGACACTGTCCTCTTTGAGGCACTGTGTCACCTGAATCTCATATGGGAACACTGCACTATCATTCTTCAGATTTCTTCTCTTCAGAGAGTGATTAATCTTAGCCCATGGTTAAGAGTTTTATGGCATCAGGATTGTATATGTGTTCAGATCATAAGGCAGAGCCCTGGGTGTGTGATGTTGAGCTCAAGGCAATGTAGAGTGAAAAGACTTTTTTCCTTTCTCTCTCTCTCTCTCTCTCTCTCTCTCACTCTCACCAGAGCATGTTAACCACTTTTCACCAGTCAGAAACAGTCTAATTTAGATGAGCTGTTTGATGCACCCATTTCTCATTCTGGGCTTTTTGGTGACATGGTTAATGTTGTCGCTGAGAAGCGTAAAGCAGTCCAGCCATTCTGCAAGCCAGACAAAGGGAGTGGAGATGCAGTCTGTCTTTCCCCCTCACAGAGGCTGAGGTGCACAACCTTTTCCAGCAGCTCAGTGCCCATGCAGGTGCCTTATGTTGAAGCCTGCTTGGTTTTTGTCTCAGGAGTGTCGTTCCTGATCTGTTAGTCAGAAAGCCCACAGAGGCTGTAGTTGAACCACTTCAGAGTTCCGCACACAAGTCTCTTTCATGCAGAGGCACAAAACTATTTTATATCCCTCATATCTTAATTTGTGCCAGTAAGAATGTCAAGTCACCTTTATTTATATAGCACTTTGTACAATACAGTACAGTACAGTACAATACAAAGCAGCTTTACAGTGATAACAGGGAAATGATCCAATGATGCAAACAGCGTTCATTTCAGCGTTGATTCGTTCCGTTGTAAGGATCATCAATTATTAAATTAGTTCATTTCATCTATAAAGCAGTTCTGCAGAAAACAGCAGTGTCATCATCCAGCTCAGTTCTCATCCAATAGTGGTCAGTGTAGTCAAATCAATAATATTGTTGAATATAAATATCCCCTACTAAGCAAGCCAGTGACAGTGGCAATGAACCCAAACTCCATCAGGTGACAGAAAGGGGGGAAGAAAAACCTTGGGAGAAGTGGGCTGGTGGCCAGTTCTCCTCTAGCCAACAAACAAACACGGCGTGATTGATTCAAGCTGCATCACAAGTCAGAAATCAGATTGTGGATTGGTAGCATTCAAACATTATACTATCCGATTTCGGTACGGTCCACCTTGTTTCAATTACAGTTGCTTTCCACAAAAGTTTGTGTTGGGGAGGCTCTGGTTTTGAGGTAGGAGATCCTCTCCATTTGGAGAAAGGAGCCATAGACAAAGATATGAGTTGGGGTAGGCCTACCTCTAATAAACTGAAGAATTGACTAGTTTATCTGACTTGAGGTGGTAGGGGTGTTCATGGCAGCTGCCTCTCCTGTGATTCCATTGGGCCTGTGGCATATGAGTGGTGGGTTAAAGCTCAAGGGATTTGATGTATGATCAAGGTTTCATGCAGATACTTTTGAACCTATGTCATAAAAAACAGCCTTGGTTTCTGACTCGATGTGTTTCTTTGGGTGGACTCACAAAGCAATTGTGACAGATGCCTCCCTGGTTGGTTGGGAAGTGATCTACGAAGGGTGAACATCTCTTATGGTACATAAATTGCCTAGAGATGTTGGCAGTGTTTTTGGCTTTGGGCCATTTTCTTCAGGACTTTCAGAACTGCCATGTCATTGAAAGGACAGACAACATGATGGTAGTTTCATACATAAATTGTAAATGAGGAGTTTGTTTGTTCCCCATGTGGAATTAGGCTGCACCCTCAGACTGTGAGTCTAATCTGGCAGCAGTTTGGAAGGGCAGAGGTGAATCTGTGTTTCTCCCCGTTTCCTCCAGCCCCCCTTGAACTGCATGCTCTAGCTCACACCTGACTGAGTATATGCTTGTATGCCTTTCTGCCAATCAAACTGATTACATCAGCCCTGGCGAGAGTATGAAAAAACGGAATTCGTCTTCTGTTAGTGGCACCGTGATGGCCATCACGGGTTTGGTTCTCAGATCTGGTATCCCTTCTGAAGGGACCTCCTTGGGATATTCCAGTCAGAGACAGTTTGTTGTATCAGGCACAGGGCTCAATATGGAACCCTCAACAGACCATTTTAAATGCAAAGGCTTCCTCTACTAGGAGATTTATGCTCTCAAGTGGAGACTATTTGTGTCCTGGTGCATAGAATGCAATTTGGACCCAGTCCACTGCCTGGTCGGTTCAGTGCTGGAGTTCTTACAAGAACGTTTTTCTATGGCACAGCCCCGCCCATGTTTAAATATATGTGGCATCTGCTAAGCAAATACTGGTTGGAGGTGTTTCTTTGCTACGGCATTCACTTGCCTCCAGTTTTATGAGCAGGACCAGATGGCTGAGGCCTTTTTTCCTGTTTCCGTTCCTTCTTGGAACCTGTGGTCTTAGGGTGTACTCGCACTAGGCGCTCTGAACCATGCCCGAGCGTGTTTGACCCTCAAAGCCCGGTTCGTTTGACAAGTGTGAGCGCTCCGTTCCATGGCCTGGCGCGGTTCGTTTAGCCGGCCCTGGCCCGCTTGGAAGAGGTGGGCCAGAGCGCGGTTCGGTTGGGCTCGAGCGTGGTTCACGTGCAGTGTGAGCGCTAACCATGCCAGAGCACAGAACAGTTGCAACTTTGTGTGTGCTACTGTCATCATTACGATGGAAAACATCTTTATTACTACTCTATTAATACACTTATCAATTCATGTAATTAATTCAAGTGTATTTGGGTTTATAACGGGTCTGCTTCTCACCTTTGAACAGGAATTGTAGTTTGCGAGTAAAGCTGCAAATTCCTCCATTAACGTCAGCTGCTGTAATAATCCTCTGATACGTGCAGGTGAAAATCGCTGCGCGGCATAAATGATAAATATATTAGGCAGTATCTGTGCATTTCTTCCTGTTTTCTTCCATTCAAAAAGTTGCATCGTATATGACATAAGCGTGCTTCGGCCTGGAACGTTAAGTGTAGCGTGAGTACAGGCCACCGGGGGAGTGGGGAGGGGGGGACAATCGCGCTCGGGCTCGGTTCAAGGCAATCAAGGCACACCCTTAGAGTCAGTGGGCCACATTCAAGCCTCTGCAATCAATCCCTGAAAGGTTTCTGACTCTTAAGGTGATTGTTGATGACCTTTATAAATTTAATAACATATTGGACATTTGCCAGCCTTATCAGTGAGCACCTCCTTATGGATTTTGCACCCAGGTTGTTGAAGTTCAAAATAGGTTTTCTATTCATAAGTATATTATAGTCTTTTTCTCCTTTGCCCTTTAGGTCATTGGAGGATGAAAGATTGCACAGGCTTTGTTCTTTGAGGACATTGAAGATTTATGTCTCGTGTAGCCAGAACTTCAGACTGAATTCAACCAATCAGATTACTTCAAAACTCCCAAAATGTTTCCCATTTTGTGTGCCATATACATCAGACATTCATCCAACGCTCTGAGGGTGTGACGTCTGAGGCTGAGATTTGTTACTCGCTTGGGCCTGTGGTGTAAATCAAATCAGTTGTTTCTTTGTCTTGATGTTTGTGGCTATGAAATGTTGCATTGGGTATGGGATGTGATTTCTCTTGCCTATAAAGTGTGTGGTTTAAATTCACCCAGGTTTTATTTTTTTTGAGCGGTGGTCATTCATATTTAGTGTTAGTCTGTTTTAATGCACGGGCTAGTTGAATAGCATTTGTAGCATGGTGGGGTTCAATGGGGTTCTTATAGTGTCAGCAACCAACACAGTGTTGAGTGAACCTATGAAAGGGAACGTCTCAGTTATATGTAACCTTAGTTTCCTGAATAGGGAACAAGGTGCTGTGTGGCTGGCCATGCTTTTTCATTACTGCTTTCTTTCTTTCACAAATTCTGAGGAATGATGATGCAGGTGCTCCTTATGAGGTGCTGTTGGCATAAGCAAAATAAATTGTGTTTCTATATGGGCTTCAAATGCAGCATCTTGTTCCCTATTCAGAGAACCAAGGTTGCAAAAGTAACAAAGATGTTTCATGTTGAGTTTTTCAATGTGATCTAAGGTCATGAAATTCCTTAGAAATACAGTACCTTAACTACTTTATCTAACAAGAAAAAGTAAGCTCTATTCAGATGATCCCTTCAGATTAACTAAACTTTTACAACTTACTAATGCTTTCAGTTAGACACAGAAGTACTAAAGAAAATACCAATTCTGAAGACACTACGAACACTGGAGCAGGAAGCTGGGAAAGATGTTGCTTTAAAGACAACACCTGCTGAGAGGATGAAACTAAGAAATCCAAAGAGCTAAAATGGCAACCTGATTGTTATCCTAAAGCTGAGCTTCAATGTGAATGTATAACTTCTGAAGGTGACAAGTGTGCTGCATTTGAGTGCAAGTTCCCTGAAAGTCCTGTCACCACTGTGTACTGTAGTGACATTCCCACTGGATTACGTGTGAGTGAGTTGAAGAGCTTGCTCAGAGAACAAGAAGCTGTTCCTCTGAGAATCATCTGGCAGGGTGCAAAGCACAGGGCATTCATGCTGTATGCCAATGACACGGGCACAGAGCATGCTCTCACCACTCTAAAAATCTCTCCATTTATGGCCACACCCTACATGCTGAATGTGTCAGGAGTCATACAAAACAGGATACAAAACTGGCTGATAAAGGACACTAGGCTCCTAAAGAATGTAGTGTGTTTAATCCAGCATTCTGACCTGTATACCTTTCTAAACAATAATCATGTTTTCTAAATAATTATTTATGGTCCAGTGTATGCTTGCAACTGGTCAAGTGGATCTGATCTCTCACACAAGGAATCTAAGAATCTTGAAAAAACAGGTAATGAAAATGTGAGTTCAGCTGAAATCACACAGCCTGAGGATAATAAAGCGTTATGTTGAACGTGTCTATTCTTATGCATTTATTGTTCAATGTGGTGGAAATTCACCTATAAGATTAAAGTCAGGCCACTCATTGGGAAAATTATCAAATCACAATCCAGGGTAGTCTCTCTTAAAACCGAAACATACCTCAGACATTAAGTAAAATCTTAGATAATTTTTCATTGAACAAAGACTTGATTAGATAAACAAATTAACAGATTATCATAAGGCCTCCTACTTTCTATTATCATATATGTACACTTTCCGGTTCATTTTCATCCACCTTGGTCTTCCTCAACATCCCATAATATGCCCACCTGATGTATGTAAATATTTTTTTAAACATTTTATCTTACTCCCTAGATTCTCCCCAGGCATACTGACCTTGCCTGCAGAAAAGGCATTATTCAAAAGTTGCTTCTCACAGCACTGGTAGATTAGACTTGAAACATCAGTGGGAGAAAGAGAGAAAAAATAAAAATCAGAATTGGCTTTATTGCCAAGTACAGTGGTTTTACATGTACAAGGAATTTGTTTTGGTGTACAGGTGCATAGAATAAGTAACAAGCAAGGAATGAAATAATAATATTCATCTTCGTTTATATAGCGCTTTGTACAATACAGATAGTTTCAAAGCAGATTCATAGTGATGATAGGAAAATTAATGGACCGAGATCGTTTTGGCTTTACAGCAGCTCTAGGAAAAAGTTATTATTGAGATATAGTAAGCTTTTGATTGAATCTCTTCCATTGTAAAAATTAATTATTAACTAAGGCCACGTTCACACAGCAGCAGAATGCGGTTGTCAGTCCTGTATTGGAGTCCTTAATACGGTTACGTTCACACACAGTACGGTTATTTACAGGAGTGACAACCGCATTTTATAACCGAACTCACACCCGAACATTTTCAGGACTCACAACCGCATTCTCAGAATATTCGTGCTGTGTGAACGGAACCGGACTGGACAACTAGTTGTCTGTAACGTCATACAGAGCGAGAGAGCCAGTGTTTTGTGTGTGGTTTCGCTTTTGGTAACTTACAGCGACAGAGATATGAGCTGTGCATCATTTTAAGGTGTTAGATCCAGTCACTGTTCTCAGAGCGGCTCATGTCAGTTTTGTTTCTTTTCCAAATTCAAATGCTGTTTCATGCGCAGGACATTGCAAAGGACGTGACATGCGTGTGCGTCGATTAAAGACTAGTTTGAGTTTACATGCTGCTCTTGGTTAATGGAGTTTTGATGGATGAACTGGTGGTTTAATTAGTCTCTTGTCATGTCAAAAGTGATAATACTTTTCAGTTTTATGGACGTAGCCATCTTTATTATTACGTACTGTCGTTATGGTTACTAGTAAGAGAATAGGGCTTGACTCTCATTGCACGTCCATACAGATAGTGTTCCAAATGCTACTGAAAGTTGTTGTGTGAATGAGACATTTCAAGACTCACACCTGTAAGTAAATGCGGTTGTCAATCCCAAAAAATGACTGTGTGACTGTGGCCTAAGGGGCCGATTATATTAACTGAAAACGGAAGACTTTTAATGCATTCTTGTCGTTCATTTACGCGTTTCATCTATAAGTATGAACGTTTGAATGTACATGTGCACAGACGCTTAGTCTTTCTTTACAAAGTGACATCTCCAAATTACTTGTATGACCCGCATAATACAGAATTATTACTCGTTTTCGCGAATCAATGCAAACTGGAATCATTTTGTTAACATTTTATCTGTACATAGGGAAAGGAAAGGAGGCCTTCACAGGGGATAGTTTAGTTGACACTTCAGGGCTGCGTTGTCATCGTGTCTAGGTGCAGGTCCTTCATCTCATCTGTATGTGGCCTGGATCTGGCAGACTACGGTAAACCTTGTGATAAACAGAGAGAGACTAATATTAGCGTAGACGGCATTCTTCTTATGATGCAGCGATTATATCAGGCGTAATGGGAAGTGTTCCTGGTTCCGGCTGACCTAATTTATGCAGCCTGACAATTTACATGATTTGAATTATAGAATTAGATAATGTGCTATATGTATGCCAGCTTAAGGAGATGTGTTTTTGTTCAAAATTTAAACTGACAGAGTGTTTCTTCTTCCCGAACAATGCTAGGAAGACTGCTCTAAAGTTTAGGTGCTAAAAAGGCAAATGATCTACCACCTGCAGTTGATTTTCATGCAGTGTTGACAGAACCAGGCTAATATGGTCATGCTTCCTGGTTCTAGTAAGAACTCTGCTGCATTTTGGACCAGCTGGAGTTTGTTTTTTGGGTGTGCAGGGCAACCACCAAGTAGAGTATTACAGTAATCTAGCCTTGAGGTCATGAACGAATGAACTAACTGTTACGCATTTGTCATTGAGAGCATATGAGTAAGTTATACTTAGAAAGAAATATAACTTACTCATCACCAAATATCAGATATTGTCTAATATTGCATATGGCTAATATATCGTATTAATCTGACATCGCTAGCTTTAATCTAAATCGTTATCCGTAGCACAACTAGCTAGCATTTCACTAGCCTGTTAACCTGCCATCCGTGCTTGCTGTCTTTTTTTGCTCACGCCTTTATGAGTCCATCAAATGACTGTGGTGAGCTGGATCAGTCAACAAACATGGTAAGTCATGTCATCTTCACCTGTTATTGTCATTCGCACTGCCTGCCACATGTATAGCATAGCTTTCTTTGTCAGCGGTGAGATTCACAGAGAGATAGTCAGGCTGATGGAGAAGATTTCTGAATTAGACATGCATCCAAACTTTAATTGAGGATAGTAAGAATTAGGGCTGGGCGATATATCGCATGCAATTGTCACGCACATTTTGTCAGTAAAGCCGGTTCCCTGATTACCGCTAAATCGCCATCACCTGCTTTTAAATGGAGCGGCATTTAATAGACAGAACCATAGATCACTGATAAGCTACGCAATATCGCGTTCATTATCGCAGATGAATCGCCTTCGATAATGAACGCGATATTGCGTAGCTTATCATTGAACTACGGCTCTGTTTATTAAATGCCGCTCCATTTGAATGCAGGTGATGCCTCATGTACTTTTTGGTCTTGGGTCTCGGACAGGTTGCAACTGCTGCCGTCTTATCAATTTGGGGACGCACCTGTCCCTGTCCCAAGTGAAAGCCCAGATACATGACCACCACCCGCCCAATCGCACACTTTTTCAGGTTGGCCGTTAGTCCGGCCACTCTCAACGACCTCAGGACAGCATGCAAATGCTGCATATGACATTACCAGTCATTACTATAGATGATAATGTCATCTAAATAGGCAGCGGCATATGCAGCATGCGGCCAGAGCATCCGGTCCATGAGATTCTGAAAAGTGGCCGGAGCCCCAAACAACCCGAAAGGAAGTGTAACAAATTGGTGTAATCCAAACGGCGTTGTGAAAGCTGTTTTTTCTTTGGATATAGGTGATAAGGGGATCTGCCAATATCTTTTCTATAAATCCAGTGTCAAATAAAATCAAGCAGTACCCAGCCGATCAAGCAATTTGTCAACGCGCATTGGATATGCGTCAAATTTCAACACAGCATTCACCTTACGATAATCCACACAGAATCGGACAGAGCCGTCCGTTTTAGGCACTAAAACTATCAGGCTCTTTTTTCTGTGTGTTCAGGCAAACGATATGGCCGGGTGGCACCACCACACCTGGCTCAGTCTCAGTATGGTGCTGAATGAGGTTCGTTCAACCAGGCAGGAGTGAGAACACATCTGCAAATTCTGCTTGCAACTTGGCCACATCAGTGAGCTGTAAGGATGAGAGGTGATCTCCTCCTGGGGCGAGAGCGAGAGATAGATTTTTAGTGTTTATTTCTGGCCCAAGATCTGTCGTCACCAGCATCACTGACTCCGCCTCGCTCCATTTTTTTTTTTTTTTAAGAAGATTGAGATGGTAAATCTGAAGTGCCCCGCTCCTGTCTGTTCGTACTACCTCATAACTGAGATCTCCAACTCGTCGTGTGACCTCAAAGGGTCCTTGCCACTTAGCGAGTAATTTTGAACTAGAAGTTGGGAGTAATACAAGCACTTTATCTCCTTTTGCAAATTCACGTAATCTGGTTCCCCTGTTGTACAGCCGGCTTTGTTTGTCTTGAGCCTGTAACAAATTCTCCACAGAAAGCTGCCCCAAAGTGTGGAGTTTTGTTCTGAGGTCCAGTACATGCTGAATTTCATTTCTACTGTCTGAAGGTCCATTCTTCCAAGTTTCTCTTAGGATGTCCAACACCCCGCGGGGCTGATGTCAGTAGAGAAGCTCGAAGGGGGAAAACCCTGTGGAGGCTTTCGGGACCTTGCACACAGCAAACAAGGGGTTACAGCCACTTATCCCAGTTTTTGGTGTCCTAATGAACGAACTTTCGAATCATGGTTTAAGTGTTCCACCAGACTGTCTGTTTGTGGGTGATAAATGCTGGTGCTGGCCAGTAATTCCTAAAGCTTGCGGAGAGTCCGTGATATAAATGCCGTGCCTTGATCAGTGAGAATCTCTTTCAGGATTCCCACCAGGGAGATGAAATGAAACAAAACGTCCACTACGCTTTTTGCAGAAATGCTGTGGAGTGCCACTGCCTCTGGGTATCATGTTGCATAATCCACCAGGACTAATGCAAATCAATGCCCATGTGTGCAGATCGTTCTAATGGCCTGATAAGGTCCATGCCAGTTCTTTTTTTTTCTTTTTTTTAATAATTTTATTTATAACAGTTTTTATATAAACATAAAACAGATGAAAATCTCAATGTTTACATAAATATACTATACACACAAAAAAGGAAACAAACAAAAGAGAACCACACCCCACCCCCCATAAACGGGCACCAGATACAATGTAAAATAAACATCTTAGACAAAACCATACATAATCAAACAAACAAAACATGGAGTGAAGAAATACATCAGTGAAGCTATCCATTTACATGAATGCACAAGCAAATTCAACTCTTAAACAGATACCTAAGGAAGGGGCATGCCAGTTCTTTTGATGGGGACCTGCATAAGAGGGAGAGGGCACAATGGTGCTTTTGGGGTGGCCGGTGGGTTCACCAGCTGACATTCACGATAAGACGCGCACCACCTGCACACATTCTCATGAATGCCCGGCCAGAAAAATCGGGTCATTAGACTATTAAGTGTTGCCGTTTGTACCAAATGCCCGGCCGTGGAAATACAGTGAGTCGCCTGGAAAAGCATTTCCGAACGGCTTTGACTGAGTGTCTTGGGTCACTCAATACAACCTGTCTTTTAAAATGGCAAAATAAGGATAGGAGAGCGGTCGAGCCGGCTGGAGAAGCTGTCCGTTAACAGAACGGACCTGTTCAAATGCAACCGCGCTCTGCTCCCCTGACTCAGTTCTCATTGGTCCCAGCTCAGCTTCCCCCACCTGTGCAACCATCCCCCCTTCCAAGCTCTCTATTCTTCTAATAGATACCCCAATAATAAACTAAAATCTGGCCAATTTGTCCCCAAAATTTGTGGATGTCTGAGCTGCGGGCTAACTGCAGCCTCTACATAATGCTTTTGTCTCCGAAATTGAATAACCACAGACATTAAGGGGCAGTTCACCACATCCCCGTGCACACACCGTACCTTAACCATGTGGCTATTATCAAATGCCTCTGGCTGAATCAGGGAAGCAGGTGTAGTGAACAACAGATGTGATGGCACCAGAGCTTCACAACAGACATTCTTTTGTCCCACTTTGATTTATCAAAAGAATGTGAAAGGACGCTCAACGACAAGTAAACGACTATTGTAATCAGGACTGCCAAAGGTGGAAGACAGGAAAGATGACATCAACGGCCCATTGATGATAGGCTAATCTCATCATGAGTTGCCTTTGTTCAACCTCAGGCTTCCATGCCTGAGTTCAAGGTGTGAATGACCATGGACTCCTAGGGCTGCCAAACTGGTTCTGGCTAGAGCACAGCAAGAACAAAGAAATGCTCAGAAAGGAAGACATTTTCTATACATATTGGCTTGAAATCACCAAAAATGGACAGGAATACTGTAAGGAACATGTCCTATGTGTCCTTGTACTCATCCAGGAAACTGTGCACACACAGTAGAAACCACAACTGGAATAAAAGCCAATGCAACTACACCCACTGCGACAGAAGTGTGGTACCTCAACCAATTCACATCAAGTTTGGACTCTACGAGTTCAGAACACTGCCACAAGGACTTTGAGAAAGGTTTAAAAAAGAAATACAGCATTTCCAAGGTCCTAAAGACATTGTCTTATTTACTTGTGTATTTTGGAACAATACAACAAGTTTCACAGGATGAAAGGTGGGCGTGTTAAGGGACGGACACCTGGGGCCTGATGTATAAACGTTGCGTATGCACAAAATGGGCATAGAAATATGAGTACACATTTTTCCACGCACATATCGGGATTTATAAAAAATAAACTTGGCGTAAATAAGTGCGCACCGTAAGGATGCTCTTGACCGTGCGTACGCACTCTTTTAGAAGAGTATGTGTTTTGGCGACACCAACTGGCCCAAATAGCAATAACTATTTAAAATGAAAAACTTCTAAATTATCCTATTACATCACCCAATAAATCAAATTGCATCAACCTGAATTATCATTATCAGCATTCTTAACCAGGTGCAAATACTTTGAATTTACTATTTTTTTTTTAATGAATGGGCTATAAAAAGGTATGTGCGTATATAACATATCATCATAATGGATGTACCCCCCAGGGGAGACAAAAGTTATATGAATTGAGATAGTAGATGTGCTACTTTCGATCACTTTTCCAGTGACATGCTGTTTTAATGACAGCGAGGAGCGCTGAAAGCACAATAATTCCTCTTTAAACCACACTGCAGATGTTATGACAAAATATTTTTTCGAGAATGACGATCAGTGATGCACACTTAACTTAGATATTATGGAAGACACTGCTGGATTCGATGGTCGAACGGTTTGTTGTCCAGTTTGAATAGGTCCAATAATATCTTACTGTACAACCACAGCTGCAGGAGGTGTTCGTGTGAAGGATCTTCAAATAATTACCATTTGAAGGATATCATTTGAGGAAAACTGTAAGATTTGCATGTTTTCTTTTAAAAATATTTTGTCAGTGATGCGCCGTTTCAGACAATTGTATTTACACTGCAATAAATAAGTGCCTATAAATAATAGCCTATAAACTTCCTAAAAGATATGTTCACCTTATCAGCAAAACTGCATAAATTTGATTTGAATTGTTTAAAACTATTCAAATACTATCTGGCCAGTGGAAATGAATGAATCATCTCTATTCTAAAACCTTTATCTTAAGTATTTTATACAATTTTGTTTTTATGGATATTTTGATATATTTATTCTAAAACAAAGAGGATATTGGATTATCTTTATCAACATAATGTGTGGCACAAATTGCATTTATAATCCATATCTAATATTTTCCAATGTCTTGTACCTTTGACGGTGTTAACCGTGGATGTCACGTGGATGGGAACATGTATGGAAATGATATGCAGATGAGGTTATGCATAGTAAAACTAGGCGTCGTAAGCTCCATATATGGTGATTTCGGGGAGGAGACAGGGTGGAGATGCACGTACGCACAATCTTCCGCTGACTGGGATTTATAAAGGGATTTGTGCGCAGGATCTGGCGTACGCATGGTTTTATAAATCTGATTTTTTTTGTGCGTGCGCAGAATCTAGCTTTTGCGCGTACGTACACTTTTAGGATGAAATCTACGCAAAGTTTTATAAATGAGGCCCCAGGAATGCTGTGACCCAATCACATCACCACAGCAGGAAAGGTGGGATTAGTAATCCCCTCCCCAATGAGAAGGAATAAAAGTTTTCCCAAGTGAACAGACCCTTGTTCTGAGTTTCTGACCTGACGAGGGAAGAACAACAGCACGACCAAGGTGAGACTCTTGCGAGTAAACCTTTCACCACACGGATCAAGCAGCCAAATTGCTTCTGCAGAGAACTTTGACTCCTGACCTGCATAACCCAAGTACCTCCAACCTACAGAAGATCCTACTGACTGACCACCATCTACAGTTCTCTGGATTACACAAAGACCTCCAGCACTCAGTGCAGCTCTGCAGCTGTTGGAAAGCAATCCAGTCTCCCACTGCACACGGAAGGATACCAGTGGACAACGTTTCCCATTCCCGGACTGATCACCCGACCAAGTGAAACGTAAATATAAGCTAACCAAACCTTTTCCAAAAGCCTTGGCATTAGGTTGTTGCTAAATGAGATTGCTATTTGTGTAGAGACTGTTTATCTAGGGTCAGCGTACACAGATAGATACATTAGACACGTTATCTGTATTCAGAGTAAATGCTTATTTACTTATTTACAATACCAGCATCCAGAAAGACCACAATTGACTCCCTCATAGACTGCTAATTACCCATTCATTGCTTCATCCAATCTGTTGCTCATCTACTTGGCATTCAGTTTTGTTAACATCCATTTGTGTTGTAGTTTGTAGTTTCTGTTTGATTATTGATTCAATTTTCTTAGTAGTTTGGTCATTTTTCCTTAGTAGTTTAGTCATTTTCCTTCGTAGTTACTCTTGTATATCTTTTTGTTAATAAATTCATTTTATTGCAAACTGTGTCATTCTTGTGTTGATAATCAGAGGCTCTACAAGCTCGCCCGAATCTCACTAAATCCTTCAGATTGGTCAGATGATAAACGTCCTCCAATTTATAAAATATTAATTCAGTTAACAATCTTTCATGATTGTTCTTTATTGTCAAGGTGAGAATCCTGACTGGTGCCCCAAAATATTGGAAGGAATCATCTGACTCAATATTAATATTAATACAAATATTAATATTAATATTTAAGACCAAAAAATACTACATTTGTGGTACCCTCATGTGAGGCTAATCCAAAATCACTACACAGGATAGGCTTGGAGGGAGAGGGAGAAAACACAGGGAAGGGAGAGAGAGAGAGACAGATGGCAGGGATTTGCCGACCCCGGGGCACGCCACCATTTGGTTCTCCACCAGTTGGATCGCCTGTTCCAGCAAACCACTGCGCAGTCTTCTTAGGAAGCCATGCCACGAACTGCTCCAGTAACACCTTGTCGATGTCCTCGACGTCGCTTCCCTCGGCCATCAACCATCTGCGGCCGGCGTCCTGGAGCTGGTGCGCCATCACGAAGGGTCGGCCACTGTCTCCGAGGTCCAGCAACCTGAAGTGCTGGTGGTGTTGTTCTGGACTCCGGCCAACCCTTTTGGAGAATGGCGCATTTCAGGTCTTGGTAGCCCAGGAGGTTCTGGACTGGCAGTTGTGCGGCCACCCACGCCTCTCCGGACAGCAGGGGGATGAGCACCGACCAGTCCCCTTGGGGCCACCCACATGCCTCGGTGGACCTCTCAAACATGTCTGTGAAGGCCTCAGGATCATCCTGAGGACCCATCTTATTGAGTGGCACGTGGGTGGGCTGGGCTAGGGCAGATGGAGTTCCCACAGTGCGAACCTCGCGGTCGATCCAGCTCAGGAACAGCTCGCGGTGGACACACTCATTGTCGTAAACATACTTTGAATCTAATATTGTCACATGGAATCGATATTGATGCAGTTGAGATTCTGAAGCAGAGCGATCACATCTCAGATCATTATCTAGTATTGTGTATACTACATTTAGCCAAGGCTGCAAAACCACCTTCCTGTTACAAATATGGTAGAACCATCACTTCTACCACTAAAGATGTAGTACCCCAGAGTGCAGTCTGGACAATGGGGCGGGGCTACACGTTGGGGCGGAGTGACATATCGCCCTGCCCACCTCAACTTTAATTGGTTTATGATGAAGCTGAGCTTATTGGTGTAGAGAAGTGTGACGCTTTTACAGCTTATTGGTGTAGAGAAGTGTGACGCTTTGGCCAGACTTGGAATGTGGAAGTAGACATGAATAAATTTGACATTTTTGCATTCATTGTTGCATTTTCATTCCATGGAAGTAGAAATACAAAGAGTGGTGGATTATGACAAACAGAATAGAAATAAATGGTCTAATTTACAATTACTCCCTCAACAGCTGTATTAGACACTACCTAGGTATTACTCACTGGTTTTTAGTGACACGGTAATATATAGTCAAGTCACCTTTATTTATATATACCGCTTTTTAGAATGCAGATTGTGTCAAAGCAGCTTTACAGTGATAACTGGTAAATAATTTTGGCTACACAGCAGCTCTTAAAGAAAATGGTGTCATTGACCAGCTTAAATAAATTCAGTATTGATTCATTCTGTTGTAAAAATCAATAATAAAAATCAATAATATAATGCCAAGTATGGTACACATATACCTTTAAAATTATATATAGGGTGAATTCAGGGTGATTGGAACTTTTGCCATTAAGATGACTTGGAAAAAGTGTCCCAAAACTAAGTGTGCCAAACTAGAGCACAAATGTCACCAGTCTCTGAATACCAGCATATAGTAACCATGACCGTTTCCGTTAGCCCCTACGAAGTGTAGTGCGAAGGGTGCTTAATTGAAATTTTGTAGGTGGCGCTATCAAGCCATTTTGCCACACCTAATTCTGAAACCCATATCAGACGTACATTTTCACCAGTTCTGATGCGTGTACAAAGTTTCATGAGTTTTTGAATATGTTTAGGCCTCAAAAATGTGATTAATTTCAAAGAAGAATAATTGACCGAGCAATTACAATAGGGTCCTCACACCATCAGTGCTCGGGCCCTAATTACACTGACACCATATATGAGAACAGCAGAATGGAGTTTATGCAAAGCTTAAAGAACTAATATATAGGTACCACATAGATGTAAATGAGTGAAACCTGTTTTTGTCATACACGTTTGCCATAGCTTTTCATTAGAACACTATACACTGCAAAGTTTACCTTTAAGTTACATCAATTATTACATCAAAATGAGTTAAAACTTGTGCAGAAAGGGAAAAGAGAGATTAAGTATTTAACTCATGTGTTTCCTGCAGCAAAAAAAAAAAAAAAAAAAAAAAAAACAGTCCTGGGAGCAAAATCCTGTGCAAAGATCTTCTGAGTAAAAGCCCAATAGTTCACCCCCTGTACCCTGATGGATAGGACTTGAAAAGGACCTTAAAAGTGTGACCTTAAATTGTAAAGACAAAATACAGCAAAGATAAATAAAATTAAAGCTGCAAGCAGCGATTAAAGGGCCCTCGCACCCGGGCTCACCACCACCCGTTGACTTAAAGCATGCCATTTCCTGTTGCCAGCAGGTGGCGCTATGATTAACTGAATATTGGCATATAGATGTCTTCAGGCCAGAACTCTTATCACACGTGTAAAGTTTGGGGCACATTGGACATAGTATGCCTGAGTTACAACAACTTCCTGTTTCATGATGATAATAGCATGCTGTAGCAGTCAGCTAGGTATTGCTAGCATGATTTAGAATGTTTCTAGCATGTTTAGTACTCAATTGCATATTTTAGTATGTTGCTAGTAGTGCATCACATTGTTGAAAACGTCACTTCCTGTTGCCAGTAGGTGGCGCTATTACTATAACTGAATATCGTCATGTAGATGTGTTCAGGGCAGGACTCTTATCAAACGGGTGACGTTTGGGGTAGATTGGACATTGCTTGCCTGAGTTACAGCAACTTCCTCTTTCACTGGTAAAAAGTAGGAAAGGTAATAAAAACATCATCAAAGTAGTCCATGTGACATCAGTTAGAAGTTTTTAAAGCATCAAAAATACATTTTGGTCCAAAAATAACAAAAACAATGACTTTATTCAGCATTGTCTTCTCTTCCAGGTCTGTGTATATCTGCTTTCAATCCACAGTGATGCTGCTGCTTCTTCTACGGTGGTTGGCATCCAGCTTATTGATGCATTACCGCCCCCTTCTGCT
Source organism: Megalobrama amblycephala (assembly GCF_018812025.1). Classification (NCBI taxonomy): domain Eukaryota; kingdom Metazoa; phylum Chordata; class Actinopteri; order Cypriniformes; family Xenocyprididae; genus Megalobrama; species Megalobrama amblycephala. Next base: position 24,824,568 of record NC_063054.1, read on the forward strand.
CCGGACAGTGACGCTGATGACGTGTTATGTAGTGCGCCCAGGCTTCGTTTACAGTCTGAGGGAGACGCACGCTGTATTCAAGCTATTCTACATTGTTTGTATTTTAGTATTGCTATATTTTTTAAAATGGTGATTAGTTGTGCATGTCGCGGATGTCCTAATCGCGTCACTGTCCGGAGCAGAAGGGGCCGGTAATGCATCAATAAGCTGGATGCCAACCGCCTTAGAAGAAGAAGAAACAGCATCACTGTGGATTGAAAGCAGATATACACAGACCTGGAAGATAAGACAATGCTGAATAAAGTCATAGTTTTTGTTATTTTTGGACCAAAATGTATTTTCGATGCTTCAAAAACTCCTAACCCACTGATGTCATATGGACTACTTTGATGATGTTTTTATCACCTTTCTGGACATGGACAGTGCACCGTACAAACATTTTCAATGGAGAGACAGAAAGCTCTTGGACTAAATCTAAAATATCTTAAACTGTGTTCCAAAGATGAAATGAGGTCTTACGGGTTTGAAACAACATGAGGGTGAGTCATTAATGACATAATTTTCATTTTTGGGTGAACTAACCCTTTAACACTTAGCTAAGTGTTTTGCTAACATTTTTCTAGCATGTTGCTAGCCTGTTTAGCTCTTGCTGGCACATTTTAATATGCTGTTAGGAGTCCATAACTGTTAAACATCACTTCCTGTTGCCAGCAGGTGGCGCTAAGACTATAATTGAATATGGGCATGGACATGTGTTCAGGACAGGACTTTTATCAAGTGTGTGAGGTTTGGGGCAGATCGGACATTGTTTTCCTTACTTACAGCAACTTCCTGTTTCATGGCGAAACATCAAACTTTGTCAGGCTGCCAGGGTCACGTCCTGTGACAAAAACTCAAGATCTTCACAATTTAGTGTCGCACAAGCCTTTTGATTATACAAACCAAATTTGTTAAGGCCCCCAAAAAGCCCTGGAAGATGGAAAAAAAAAATAATAATAATAAATATAGCTGCAAGAAGCGATGACAGGCCTGGCCTGGTGGCACTGCCGACCCATTGGCTACAGACCAAATGTGCACAGCGGGCAATAGGCATTTAAAATGGTTAAACAAAGGACTATGTCAAATGCACTCCACATTTACTTCACCTTAAGGTGGTGCTATAGAATCCCTCCTCCCCGCCCATTTCTAAAGCTTTGCCCGTGTCTACTGGATAACAATCCTGACGTGTGTGTCGAGTTTCATGCAATTTGAAGCATGCTAAGAGTCTCAAAAGCATCCAAAACGAATATTAAAGTTTGATGCGTTGCCAAGGCAACAGTGCTTGATATCACAATTCTTTTCAAAGGTCTACATCTGCCATGTTTTGACATTCTGATGAAGTTTGAAGCATTACAAATGAACTGGTTCTATGCCTTTATTTTGTTATATAAATTTAGAAAAAAGAAGGCCTAAGAGATTTCCTATCCTATACTGCAGACAAAAGGACACATCAATGAAAGGGTTAAACCTGCAAGACTGTAAAACTCACTCACACACATACACACAGACAGAGTGAGATTTAAAGATGGAGTCAGATGGAGACTGACCAGTTAGTTGAGTCAGATGATTCAGTAATATTTTAAACTAGAAAAAAATATATATACTGTAACAGAAATTAGTCTTTGAACATCTCATACATTCAAATATAATACTAACTAAAGCCTTTTAAAACTAAAAAAGTGTACTGTTTAAAACTAGATAACTGTTTAAAACTGTTTAAAAATATATATTTGCTGCCCTCTAGTGCTTATTCTATATATGACATTTGGATATTATTTTAACCAAAGAGCAGTTATCTGCCTAATTTAAATTTACACATACTACTTATAATTAAAAAATGATTTAAAATGTGTTTATTTATAATATTTGTATTATATATTGAAATAAAGGTTGTATATTTATAAAAAGGGTGTATATTCCCTTCTTTATCCTTATTTTAATCCTTCACCATGGCAACAGCATTCGAGATATCAGACATCCCTTTGAAATTTAACAAATTCAATGTCTTAGCAACAAGTTAAAAAAGTTTGGTGTAAATTGTATAAACCCTGTAGTAGTAGTAGTATAAAAGTGATAGCCTGTTTTTTCCACAAAAATCCACATTCAAACCAAAATAGCTGACTTCCTGTTGATTGGAGCTAATGAATGTAAATTAGAAAATTTTCCAGCTTGATGAGAACAATACAAGTACTGAGTTTGGTGACTGTAGGTAAAACTAACCCCCCAACTTTTGTCAAAAGTTGGCGCTATAGAGGCCCTCCTCCCTGCCCGTTTATATGGCCCATGTCTACTGGACGACACTGCTTGTGTATGTGTCGAGTTTTCATCAAGAGTCTCAAAAGCCCCCAAAATGAATATTAAAGTTTGATGCGTTACCAAGGCAACATTGTTCAAAATATCAAAAATCCTGTCACAGTTCTACATCTGCTGTGTATTGACATTACACTGATGAAGTTTGAAGCACATCAGGTAAAAATAACAAAGTGATCTCAAAACATTTTGAAAGAGTGACACACTTCCTGTTGCCAATTGGTGGCGCTATAACTTTGACTTACAATAGTCATCATCCATGTGATCAGTATCCGATAACGAACACACAGGTGAAGTTTCATAAAAGGCAATCAATGTATGCAGACGTTATAACACACTTCCTGTTTCCCTTTTCTCGCCATAAATTCGTTGCCTCGCCACAGCCCAACCTTTGAGATATCAAAAATCCGCTTGCAATTTAGCATCCTCAATGTCTTAACTTAATGCTGACCGAGTTTGGTGGTGATCGGATTAATCGTCTAGGAGGAGTATATCAAATTCCAGAGCATGCATTTTCCTAATAACCCATAATAACTGACTTCCTGTTGAGCTGGCGTATAACTTAGAGCATGCAAGTTGTTAGGCCCGATGAGGTCTATATGTGTACTGAGTTTCATACAAATACGTGCAAGCGTGTTTGATATATGGACCAAGTTTTTAGACACAATTCAAGGGGGCGCTGTTGAGCCCCCCTGCCACACCTGGGTACCTGCTTCTGCCCGGCCCTGATGGCCGACGATTCCGATGTCTGTGCAAAGTTTCAAGAGTTTTTGAGCACGATAGGGGCCCCAAAAATGCCCGAATAGTCGAAGAAAAAAAAAATTTCCTAAGGAAAACAATAGGGCCTTCAGCCTTTGGCTTTGGCCCTAATAATAATAATAATCCTAAAGAAAACAATAGGGCCTTCAGCCATTCGGCTTTGGCCCTAATAACAATCCTAACGGAAAAATATAGCTGCAAGCAGCGATGACGGGCCAAAGCCCGGTGGCTTCAGAGTAACTGTGCACGGCGGACAATGGGCATTTAAAACAGTTAAACATAAAAGGACTATGTCAAATTCACACCACATTTACTGCAGCAGCTGATGCTCCTATGATCATAAACCACAATATTCACATCCATGAAATCATTTAAAATTAGATGAACTTCATGTCATAGAGTGTCATAGGTCGCTTTGAAATGAGTACAAAGTTTTCTTTTGCAGCTCAACATTTTGTAAGTCTGTTAATCTAAGTCCAGTATTTGTTTTAAGGTATTTAATATATATTTTTCTAAACCATTAAAAGTGTCACTGACCCCCCCCCCCCCCACCACACACACACACACACACACACACACACACAGAGGCAGAGTGAGATTTAAGAACCAGTTGGAGAATGACCAGTTAATTGAGTCAGATTATTCAAAAACATTTTAAACAATAAGAATAAAATCTATACTGTGACAGAAATTAGTACTTGATAATCTGTTCATATATACATTTAAATGTAGTACTAACCAAAATTATTTATAGTAAAATTATCTTTCGCTGTTAAAAATATAGTATGTTCAGATGAATTAATTAAATGTGTTTTATTAACAAAATTATTAAACTAATTATATAAAACTATATAGTCAGTGAACTACAAATGAACTGGTTATTTGCTTTAATTTTGTTATACAAATTTATAGAAGAGAAGGCCTAAGACATTTCCTATCCTATAATACAGAAAAAGGACACCGCAATGAAGTGGTTAAACCTGCAAGACTGTAACACCCCCACACACAACACACAAACACACCAGAGTGAACCTGAGGGTGTAAGGAGAGAGAGAGACAGAGACAGACTGAGATGCTAATTTTAAATAAAAAATAACATCTAAATTGTGACACAAAGTAGTCTTGGATACATGTTTAAATATACCTGCGCATACAGTATAAAATAAAAATGCAGTTATTGCTTTATTAATCTTAACTATTGCTCCATTGTTTAATTTATCCAACCCGGTTTAAAAATAGGTATATGCTGCCCTCTAAATGTTACTCTATGTATGACATTTATCCATTTTTTCAATCAGATATAATCAATCTGCTTATTTTAACTAACACATACTTTCTGAATTAAAATAAAAAGTTTTTCAAACATTTGTATTATTCTATATATAAATTAATTGTGTATAGTGTTTTTTATAGAAAATGAGTCATTCCGTTTCCCTTTATTGACATTAATTCAATCTATCACCACGGCAACACCGTTTTAGACATCCATTATTAGTTCTCAATTTAAGATCTTCAATATCTTGGCACCATGGCCAAAGCCCGGTGGCACTGCCACCCCAGTGGCTTCAGGGCAACTGTGCACGGCGGGCAATGGGCATTTAAAACAGTTAAGCATAAAAGGACTATGTCAAATTCACACCACATTTACTGCACTATAAGGTGGCGCTATAGATCCCCTCCTCCCTGCCCATTTCTAAGGCTTTGCCCATGTCTACTGGCTAACAATACTGATGTGTGTGGAGTTTCAAACAATTTGAAGCATGCTAAGGGTCTCAAAAGTATTCAAAACCAATATTAAAGTTTGATGCGTTGCCAAGGCAACTGTGATTGAGATCACGATTCTTTTCAAAGGTCTACATCTGCCATATTTTTTTTTTTAAATATTTAAGTTTTATTTAGCAAGCATGTAACAAGCTAAATCATAGAAGGAACTGACCATTTTCAGCCAAAACAGGCAATGTACCTTTGAAAATATATGGATTTTAAAGCTTTAACAGTTATAGCGCCACCTATTGTCCGATCTTACACGAAAAATTGGTAAGCTTCTTTAGAGTCATATGCTGCATGTGCTCACCTATTTTCGTGAAGTTCCGAGTTTTTGTTTAGGTTTTATAGGCTTTTGGGTATATTCAGCCACGCCCATTTTCTAAATGACTCAGTTATAGCGACCCAAAGGGAAAAGTTCAACTTTTTTTTGATAATTATTGATCTAGAGAGTCCATAGAATTGTCCTACACTAGTTTTGTTCCGATCGGGCGAAAAACCTAGGACTAGTTCGCAAAAGTAGGTTTTTCACATATTTGCGAATAATTAATGAACGATTTGATTGACAGCATTGGTTCTTGAGGCAAAGTTGTTCAGCATGAGGAGATCTATCAAATGATATGCATATTGTGTGGTTTTATGAAACACCACGTGATTACCGAGGCGTAAAACTCGTTAGCGCCAACTTGTGGCCGATTTTTTTTCAAAATTCTTACAGACCTCTTAGGACCATGAGTCGAACATGCCCATCGAGTTTCGTTCCGATCGACCTCCGTTAACCTTGTCTAATAGGTGCTCAAACTTCATTGGCCGATGGCGGCCATGTTTTTTGAGATACGCCAATGTCCTCATAGACCCTCATGCCCCCTTGGACCAAGACACTGCATGCCAAATTTCAAGTCAATCGGACTAACGGTTGCATAGTTACAACCATTTTTATGTTTTTTTCAAGTTATAGCGCCACCTAGTGTCCAATCGACGCGATTTTTTTATCGTGACCAAAGACTTGAGCCCCTACACATGTCTTCCAAGTTTGGTGCAAATATCTCATTTCGTTCTGGAGTTATAGCCATTTTAGTAAAAGTGGCTCCGCCCACTTAACGTACGTTTTGGCGCCCCTTAGCGACCGTGAATAAAAATTTCAACTTTTTTTTGATAATTATTGATAATTAGACTCCAGAGAACATTTCTGCACTAGTTTGGTTCCGATCGGGCAAAAAACCTAGGACTAGTTCGCAAAAGTAGGTTTTTGGACAAAATTCAAAATGGCGGGAAAAATTTTCATACCTCGCAGAGCGAAATCTGGAGATCTTCCACGTTTTCACCGCCTTGACCCAAGGTCTCAGCTTTCCAATGATATAAGTACATTTCTTGAATCTACGTGACACACGGTTTAGGAGTTATGAGCCATTTCGCGCATTTGATCGCTGTAGCGCCACCTATTGGCCGATTTGGGTCATACTTTGTCAACCTCTCCTCGATTTTTGTACTATCATTTGACAAAGTTTCAAGTCTCTAGGCCTTACGGTTTGGGCTGCACGATGCGTTTTACGGCAGAAGAAAAAGAATAATAATAATTAAAGCTGCAAGCAGCATTTACCGGGGTTCAAGCATTTAAGACCTTTAAGCAGATATGCATAAAAAGATACTTTAAAGTTTAAAAGATATTTAAGTTTTATTTAGCAAGCATGTAAACACCTAAATCATAGAAGGAATTGACCATTTTCAGCCAAAACAGGCAATTTACCATTGAAAATATATGTATTTTAAAGCTTTTACAGTTATAGCGCCACCTATGGGTCGATCTCCATAAAAATTGGCATGCTTCTTTAGAGGCATATACTGCATGTGCTCACTTAATTTCGTGAAGTTCTGAGTTTTAATTTAGGAATTATAAGCTTTTGAGTACATTTTGCCACGGCCACTTTATAAATGACCTTGTTATAGCAAACAAAATGGGAAAGTTCAACTTTTTTTTGATAATTATTGATCTAGAGTGTCCATAGAATTGTACTACACTGGTTTCGTTCCGATCGGGCAAAAAACCTAGGACTAGTTCGCAAAAGTAGGTTTTTCACATATTTTCGAATAATTAATGAACGATTTGATTGACAGCATTGATTCTAGAGGCAAAGTTGTTCAGCATGAGGAGATCTATCAAATGGTATGCATGTTGTGTGGTTTTGTGACACACCACGTGATTACTGAGGCGTAAAACTCGTTAGCGCCAACTTGTGGCCGATTTCTTTCAAAATTCTTACAGACCTTTAGGACCATGAGTCGAACATGCCCATCGAGTTTCGTTCCGATCGACCTCCGTTAACCTGGTCTAATAGGTGCTCAAACTTCATTGGCTGATGGCGGCCATGTTTTTTGAGATACGCCAATGTCCTCATAGACCCTCATGCCCCCTTGGACCAAGACACTGCATGCCAAATTTCAAGTCAATCGGACTAACGGTTGCTTAGTTATAGCCATTTATGTGTTTTTTGTGTCTTATAGCGCCCCCAAGTGGCAGAGGTGAGCTATTTTTTTTATTTGACCAAAGACTGAGCTTATACATATATGTACCAAGTTTGGTGAAGATATTCCATTCCATTCAAGAGTTATAGCTAAAAACAGCATTTGGCTAATGTTAGCATAGAAGTTTTTGGTGTACTGTTTCGTGCAAAATTTGAAATTTCAACTTTTTTTTGATAATTATTGATATTCAGTGTCCAGAGAATATTTCTGCAGTAGTTTGGTTCCGACTGGTTGAAAATCCTAGGACTAGTTCGCAAAAGTAGGTTTGGGCTATAGGTCAATTTTACGGAAAAACGGTGCGTCACAGAGTAAAAAGATATGCAAAACAATTTTGTTCGTACTAACCCAAGGATAGCAACGATGTATAGTTTTTTTGTCTAGGTCAAGCGGTTTACGAGCTATGGCCAAAAATGTCTGAAAATTTAGTTTTTTGTGCTGTAGCGCCCCCGTTAGGCCGATTGGGTCGAGACTTTGATAGGTTCTCCTCAAATTGAGCTCTACAATCTGGCCAAATTTCAAGTCTCTAGGCTTTACGGTTTGGGCTGCACGATGCGTTTTACGGCAGAAGAAAAAGAATAATAATAAAAATCAGCACAATAACAATAGGTTTTCAGCACTACGTGCTTGAACCCCTAATTAAAGCTGCAAGCAGCATTTACCGGGGTTCAAGCATTTAAGACCTTTAAGCAGATATGCATAAAAAGATACTTTAAAATTTAAAAGATATTTAAGTTTTATTTAGCAAGCATGTAAACACCTAAATCATAGAAGGAATTGACCATTTTCAGCCAAAACAGGCAATTTACCATTGAAAATATATGAATTTTAAAGCTTTTACAGTTATAGCGCCACCTATGGATCGATCTCCATAAAAATTGGCATGCTTCTTTAGAGGCATATGCTGCATGGGCTCACTTAATTTCGTGAAGTTCTGAGTTTTAATTTAGGAATTATAAGCTTTTGAGTACATTTTGCCACGCCCATTTTATAAATGACCTTGTTATAGCAACCAAAATGGAAAAGTTCAATTTTTTTTTGATAATTATTGATCTAGAGTGTCCATAGAATTGTACTACACTGGTTTCGTTCCGATCGGATGAAAAACCTAGGACTAGTTCGCAAAAGTAGGTTTTTCACATATTTGTGAATAATTAATAAACGATTTGATTGACAGCATTGGTTCTTGAGGCAAAGTTGTTCAGCATGAGGAGATCTATCAAATGATATGTATATTGTGTGGTTTTGTGACGCACCACTTGATTGCCGAGGCGTAAAACTCGTTAGCGCCAACTTGTGGCCGATTTCTTTCAAAATTCTTACAGACCTTTAGGACCATGAGTCGAACATGCCCATCGAGTTTCGTTCCGATCGACCTCCATTAACCTTGTCTAATAGGTGCTCAAACTTCATTGGCCGATGGCGGCCATGTTTTTTGAGATACGCCAATGTCCTCATAGAATATCATGCCCCCTTGGACCAAGACACTGCATGCCAAATTTCAAGTCAATCGGACTAACGGTTGCATAGTTACAACCGTTTTTATGTTTTTTTCAAGTTATAGCGCCACCTAGTGTCCAATCGACGCGATTTTTTTATCGTGACCAAAGATTGAGCCTCTACACATGTCTTCCGAGTTTGGTGCAAATATCTCATTTCGTTCTCGAGTTATAGCCATTTTAGTAAAAGTGGCTCCGCCCACATTGCATGTTTTGGTGCCCCTTAGCGACTGTGAACCAAAATTTCAAAATTCTCTCGATAATTATTGATCTTTAGACTCCAGAGAACATTTCTGCACTGGTTTGGTTCCGATCGGACGAAAAACCTAGGACTAGTTCGCAAAAGTAGGTTTTTGACAAAATTCAAAATGGCGGAAAAATTTTCATACCGGAAATGAAATCGGAGATATACGTTTTGTTCGTCAAGGTCTCAGCTTTCCAATGATATAAGACACTTGACTCTGTGACACACGGTTTAGGAGTTATGAGCCATTTCGCGCATTTGATCGCTGTAGCGCCACCTATTGGCCGATTTGGGTCATACTTTGTCAACCTCTCCTCGATTTTTGTACTATCATTTGACAAAGTTTCAAGTCTCTAGGCCTTACGGTTTGGGCTGCACGATGCGTTTTACGGCAGAAGAAAAAGAATAATAATAAAAATCCTAACAATTACAATAGGGTTTCAGCACTTCGTGCTTGAACCCCTAATTAAAGCTGCAAGCAGCATTTACCGGGGTTCAAGCATTTAAGGCCTTTAAGCACATAATAAGTTATTATATTTTATTTAGCAAGCATGTAAACATTTAGATCATAGACGGAAAAGACCATTTACAGCCAATACAGGCAATTCAGTAAGGAAAAACATGGTTTTTAAAGGTTTTTTGACAGTTATAGCGCCATCTATTGCCTGATTCCCACCACTTTTTTTGGGTGTCCTCAGAGTGTGCCCATACATATGTGTGCCAAATTTGGTGAAAATATCTCATTTCGTTTTGAAGTTATAGACACTTATATATAAGAGAGCATAAAAAATGACCCATGAAAGACTTTGATTGGATTTTTTTGCCACTTCCTATCAAAATTTTGACATTTGGGCTTTAACATATAGTAAACCAACTTAGGTTCCGTGTTTCCTACGCTGGTTTCGTCTCGATCGGACTAACGGTTTCGAAGATATTCGCAAAAGTTTTTTAAGCGCTAAATCACAACGTAGCACAAACCATAAGGCGAAACCTACCATATTTGGTATCGTTAGACTCGGCAAGGATTCAGGAGTCTAAAGAAGTGACTCCCGTGAAAATAAGTCTGACACATCCAAAGTTATATATATTTTCATCTAAAACCATTAAAACCATATGTTTTTTAAAGTTTTTTCACAATTATAGCGCCACCTATTGTCCGATTTACACGAAAATTGGCATGCTTCTTTAGAGTCATATACTTGCATGTGCTCACCTATTTTGGTGAAGATCTGACTTTTTGTTTAGGTTTTATAGGCTTTTGGGTATATTTAGCCACGCCCATTTTCTAAATGACCCAGTTATAGCGACCCAAAGGGCAAAGTTCAACTTTTTTTTGATAATTATTGATCTAGAGAGTCCATAGAATTGTCCTACACTGGTTTCGTTCCGATCGGGCGAAAAAACCTAGGACTAGTTCGCAAAAGTAGGTTTTTCACATATTTGCGAATAATTAATGAACGATTTGATTGACAGCATTGGTTCTTGAGGCAAAGTTGTTCAGCATGAGGAGATCTATCAAATGATATGCATATTGTGTGGTTTTATGAAACACCACGTGATTGCCGAGGCGTAAAACTCGTTAGCGCCAACTTGTGGCCGATTTCTTTCAAAATTCTTACAGACCTTTAGGACCATGAGTCGAACATGCCCATCGAGTTTCGTTCCGATCGACCTCCGTTAACCTTGTCTAATAGGTGCTCAAACTTCATTGGCCGATGGCGGCCATGTTTTTTGAGATACGCCAATGTCCTCATAGACTATCATGCCCCCTTGGACCAAGACACTGCATGCCAAATTTCAAGTCAATCGGACTAACGGTTGCATAGTTACAACCGTTTTTATGTTTTTTTCAAGTTATAGCGCCACCTAGTGTCCAATCGACGCGATTTTTTTATCGTGACCAAAGATTGAGCCCCTACACATGTCTTCCGAGTTTGGTGCAAATATGTCATTTCCTTCTCGAGTTATAGCCATTTTAGTAAAAGTGGCTCCGCCCACATTAGCATGTTTTGGCGCCCCTTAGCGACTGTGAATCAAAATTTCAAAATTCTCTCGATAATTATTGATCTTTAGACTCCAGAGAACATTTCTGCACTGGTTTGGTTCCGATCGGACGAAAAACCTAGGACTAGTTCGCAAAAGTAGGTTTTTGACAAAATTCAAAATGGCGGAAAAATTTTCATACCGGAAATGAAATCGGAGATATACGTTTTGTTCGTCAAGGTCTCAGCTTTCCAATGATATAAGACACTTGAGTCTGTGACACACGGTTTAGGAGTTATGAGCCATTTTGCGCATTTGATCGCTGTAGCGCCACCTATTGGCCGATTTGGGTCATACTTTGTCAACCTCTCCTCGATTTTTGTACTATCATTTGACAAAGTTTCAAGTCTCTAGGCCTTACGGTTTGGGCTGCACGATGCGTTTTACGGCAGAAGAAAAAGAATAATAATAATAATAATAATAATAATAATTAAAGCTGCAAGCAGCATTTACCGGGGTTCAAGCATTTAAGGCCTTTAAGCACATAATAAGTTATTATATTTTATTTAGCAAGCATGTAAACATTTAGATCATAGACGGAAAAGACCATTTACAGCCAATACAGGCAATTCAGTAAGGAAAAACATGGTTTTTAAAGGTTTTTTGACAGTTATAGCGCCATCTGTTGCCCGATCTCCACCACTTTTTTTGGGTGTCCTCAGAGTGTGCCCATACATATGTGTGCCAAATTTGGTGAAAATATCTCATTTCGTTTTGAAGTTATAGACACTTATATATAAGAGAGCATAAAAAATGACCCATGAAAGACTTTGATTGGATTTTTTTGCCACTTCCCATCAAAATTTTGACATTTGGGCTTTAACATATAGTAAACCAACTTAGGTTCCGTGTTTCCTACGCTGGTTTCGTCTCGATCGGACTAACGGTTTCGAAGATATTCGCAAAAGTTTTTTAAGCGCTAAATCACAACGTAGCACAAACCATAGGCCGAAACCTACCATATTTGGTATCGTTAGACTCGGCAAGGATTCAGGAGTCTAAAGAAGTGACTCCCGTGAAAATAAGTCTGACACATCCAAAGTTATATATATTTTCATCTAAAACCATTAAAACCATATGTTTTTTAAAGTTTTTTCACAATTATAGCGCCACCTATTGTCCGATTTACACGAAAATTGGCATGCTTCTTTAGAGTCATATACTTCATGTGCTCACCTATTTTGGTGAAGATCTGACTTTTTGTTTAGGTTTTATAGGCTTTTGGGTATATTTAGCCACGCCCATTTTCTAAATGACCCAGTTATAGCGACCCAAAGGGCAAAGTTCAACTTTTTTTTGATAATTATTGATCTAGAGAGTCCATAGAATTGTCCTACACTGGTTTCGTTCCGATCGGGCGAAAAACCTAGGACTAGTTCGCAAAAGTAGGTTTTTCACATATTTGCGAATAATTAATGAACGATTTGATTGACAGCATTGGTTCTTGAGGCAAAGTTGTTCAGCATGAGGAGATCTATCAAATGATATGCATATTGTGTGGTTTTATGAAACACCACGTGATTGCTGAGGCGTAAAACTCGTTAGCGCCAACTTGTGGCCGATTTCTTTCAAAATTCTTACAGACCTTTAGGACCATGAGTCGAACATGCCCATCGAGTTTCGTTCCGATCGACCTCCGTTAACCTTGTCTAATAGGTGCTCAAACTTCATTGGCCGATGGCGGCCATGTTTTTTGAGATACGCCAATGTCCTCATAGACTATCATGCCCCCTTGGACCAAGACACTGCATGCCAAATTTCAAGTCAATCGGACTAACGGTTGCATAGTTACAACTGTTTTTATGTTTTTTTCAAGTTATAGCGCCACCTAGTGTCCAATCGACGCGATTTTTTTATCGTGACCAAAGATTGAGACCTTACACATGTCTTCCAAGTTTGGTGCAAATATGTCATTTCCTTCTGGAGTTATAGCCATTTTAGTAAAAGTGGCTCCGTCCCATTAGCATAGTTTTGGGGCCCCTTAGCGACCGTGAATCAAAATTTCAAATTTCTCTCGATAATTATTGATATTCAGACTCCAGAGAATATTTCTGCACTGGTTTGGTTCAGATCGGGCAAAAAACCTAGGACTAGTTCGCAAAAGTAGGTTTTTGACAAAATTCAAAATGGCGGAAAAATTTTCATACCTCGCAGATGAAATCGGAGATATACGTTTTGTTCGTCAAAGGTCTCAGCTTTCCAATGATATAAGACACTTGAGTCTGTGACACACGGTTTAGGAGTTATGAGCCATTTTGCGCATTTGATCGCTGTAGCGCCACCTATTGGCCGATTTGGGTCATACTTTGTCAACCTCTCCTCGATTTTTGTACTATCATTTGACAAAGTTTCAAGTCTCTAGGCCTTACGGTTTGGGCTGCACGATGCGTTTTACGGCAGAAGAAAAAGAATAATAATAATAATAATAAATAGGGTTTCAGCACTGTGCTTGAACCCCTAATTAAAGCAGCAGCATTTACCGGGGTTCAAGCATTTAAGGCCTTTAAGCACATAATAAGTTATTATATTTTATTTAGCAAGCATGTAAACATTTAGATCATAGACGGAAAAGACCATTTACAGCCAATACAGGCAATTCAGTAAGGAAAAACATGGTTTTTAAAGGTTTTTTGACAGTTATAGCGCCATCTGTTGCCCGATCTCCACCACTTTTTTTGGGTGTCCTCAGAGTGTGCCCATACATATGTGTGCCAAATTTGGTGAAAATATCTCATTTCGTTTTGAAGTTATAGACACTTATATATAAGAGAGCATAAAAAATGACCCATGAAAGACTTTGATTGGATTTTTTTGCCACTTCCCATCAAAATTTTGACATTTGGGCTTTAACATATAGTAAACCAACTTAGGTTTCGTGTTTCCTACGCTGGTTTCGTCTCGATCGGACTAACGGTTTCGAAGATATTCGCAAAAGTTTTTTAAGCGCTAAATCACAACGTAGCACAAACCATAAGGCGAAACCTGCCATATTTGGTATCGTTAGACTCGGCAAGGATTCAGGAGTCTAAAGAAGTGACTCCCGTGAAAATAAGTCAGACACATCCAAAGTTATATATATTTTCATCTAAAACCATTAAAACCATATGTTTTTTAAAGTTTTTTCACAATTATAGCGCCACCTATTGTCCGATTTACACGAAAATTGGCATGCCTCTTTAGAGTCATATACTTCATGTGCTCACCTATTTTGGTGAAGATCTGACTTTTTGTTTAGGTTTTATAGGCTTTTGGGTATATTTAGCCACGCCCATTTTCTAAATGACCCAGTTATAGCGATCCAAAGGGCAAAGTTCAACTTTTTTTTGATAATTATTGATCTAGAGAGTCCATAGAATTGTCCTACACTGGTTTCGTTCCGATCGGGCAAAAAACCTAGGACTAGTTCGCAAAAGTAGGTTTTTCACATATTTGCGAATAATTAATGAACGATTTGATTGACAGCATTGGTTCTTGAGGCAAAGTTGTTCAGCATGAGGAGATCTATCAAATGATATGCATATTGTGTGGTTTTATGAAACACCACGTGATTGCTGAGGCGTAAAACTCGTTAGCGCCAACTTGTGGCCGATTTCTTTCAAAATTCTTACAGACCTTTAGGACCATGAGTCGAACATGCCCATCGAGTTTCGTTCCGATCGACCTCCGTTAACCTTGTCTAATAGGTGCTCAAACTTCATTGGCCGATGGCGGCCATGTTTTTTGAGATACGCCAATGTCCTCATAGAATATCATGCCCCCTTGGACCAAGACACTGCATGCCAAATTTCAAGTCAATCGGACTAACGGTTGCATAGTTACAACTGTTTTTATGTTTTTTTCAAGTTATAGCGCCACCTAGTGTCCAATCGACGCGATTTTTTTTATCGTGACCAAAGATTGAGCCCCTACACATGTCTTCCAAGTTTGGTGCAAATATGTCATTTCCTTCTGGAGTTATAGCCATTTTAGTAAAAGTGGCTCCGCCCATTAGCATAGAAGTTTTTGGTGCCCCTTAGCGACCGTGAATCAAAATTTCAAAATTCTCTCGATAATTATTGATATTCAGACTCCAGAGAACATTTCTGCACTGGTTTGGTTCCGATCGGACGAAAAACCTAGGACTAGTTCGCAAAAGTAGGTTTTTGACAAAATTCAAAATGGCGGAAAAATTTTCATACCTCGCAGAATGAAATCGGAGATATACGTTTTGTTCGGCAAGGTCTCAGCTTTCCAATGATATAAGACACTTGAGTCTGTGACACACGGTTTAGGAGTTATGAGCCATTTTGCGCATTTGATCGCTGTAGCGCCACCTATTGGCCGATTTGGGTCATACTTTGTCAACCTCTCCTCGATTTTTGTACTATCATTTGACAAAGTTTCAAGTCTCTAGGCCTTACGGTTTGGGCTGCACGATGCGTTTTACGGCAGAAGAAAAAGAATAATAATAATAATAAAATAGGGTTTCAGCACTTCGTGCTTGAACCCCTAAGCAGCATTTACCGGGGTTCAAGCATTTAAGGCCTTTAAGCACATAATAAGTTATTATATTTTATTTAGCAAGCATGTAAACATTTAGATCATAGACGGAAAAGACCATTTACAGCCAATACAGGCAATTCAGTAAGGAAAAACATGGTTTTTAAAGGTTTTTTGACAGTTATAGCGCCATCTGTTGCCCGATCTCCACCACTTTTTTTGGGTGTCCTCAGAGTGTGCCCATACATATGTGTGCCAAATTTGGTGAAAATATCTCATTTCGTTTTGAAGTTATAGACACTTATATATAAGAGAGCATAAAAAATGACCCATGAAAGACTTTGATTGGATTTTTTTGCCACTTCCTATCAAAATTTTGACATTTGGGCTTTAACATTAGTAAACCAACTTAGGTTTCGTGTTTCCTACGCTGGTTTCGTCGCGATCGGACTAACGGTTTCGAAGATATTCGCAAAAGTTTTTTAAGCGCTAAATCACAACGTAGCACAAACCATAGGGCGAAACCTACCATATTTGGTATCGTTAGGACTCGGCAAGGATTCAGGAGTCTAAAGAAGTGACTCCCGTGAAAATAAGTCAGACACATCCAAAGTTATATATATTTTCATCTAAAACCATTAAAACCATATGTTTTTTAAAGTTTTTTCACAATTATAGCGCCACCTATTGTCCGATTTACACGAAAATTGGCATGCTTCTTTAGAGTCATATACTTGCATGTGCTCACCTATTTTGGTGAAGATCTGACTTTTTGTTTAGGTTTTATAGGCTTTTGGGTATATTTAGCCACGCCCATTTTCTAAATGACCCAGTTATAGCGACCCAAAGGGCAAAGTTCAACTTTTTTTTGATAATTATTGATCTAGAGAGTCCATAGAATTGTCCTACACTGGTTTCGTTCCGATCGGGCGAAAAAACCTAGGACTAGTTCGCAAAAGTAGGTTTTTCACATATTTGCGAATAATTAATGAACGATTTGATTGACAGCATTGGTTCTTGAGGCAAAGTTGTTCAGCATGAGGAGATCTATCAAATGATATGCATATTGTGTGGTTTTATGAAACACCACGTGATTGCCGAGGCGTAAAACTCGTTAGCGCCAACTTGTGGCCGATTTCTTTCAAAATTCTTACAGACCTTTAGGACCATGAGTCGAACATGCCCATCGAGTTTCGTTCCGATCGACCTCCGTTAACCTTGTCTAATAGGTGCTCAAACTTCATTGGCCGATGGCGGCCATGTTTTTTGAGATACGCCAATGTCCTCATAGAATATCATGCCCCCTTGGACCAAGACACTGCATGCCAAATTTCAAGTCAATCGGACTAACGGTTGCATAGTTACAACTGTTTTTATGTTTTTTTCAAGTTATAGCGCCACCTAGTGTCCAATCGACGCGATTTTTTTATCGTGACCAAAGATTGAGCCCCTACACATGTCTTCCGAGTTTGGTGCAAATATCTCATTTCGTTCTCGAGTTATAGCCATTTTAGTAAAAGTGGCTCCGCCCACATTGCATGTTTTGGCGCCCCTTAGCGACTGTGAGTCAAAATTTCAAAATTCTCTCGATAATTATTGATCTTTAGACTCCAGAGAACATTTCTGCACTGGTTTGGTTCCGATCGGACGAAAAACCTAGGACTAGTTCGCAAAAGTAGGTTTTTGACAAAATTCAAAATGGCGGAAAAATTTTCATACCGGAAATGAAATCGGAGATATACGTTTTGTTCGTCAAGGTCTCAGCTTTCCAATGATATAAGACACTTGAGTCTGTGACACACGGTTTAGGAGTTATGAGCCATTTTGCGCATTTGATCGCTGTAGCGCCACCTATTGGCCGATTTGGGTCATACTTTGTCAACCTCTCCTCGATTTTTGTACTATCATTTGACAAAGTTTCAAGTCTCTAGGCCTTACGGTTTGGGCTGCACGATGCGTTTTACGGCAGAAGAAAAAGAATAATAATAATAATAATAATAATAATAATAAAAATCCTAACAATTACAATAGGGTTTCAGCACTTCGTGCTTGAACCCCTAATTAAAGCTGCAAGCAGCATTTACCGGGGTTCAAGCATTTAAGGCCTTTAAGCACATAAAAGTTATTATATTTTATTTAGCAAGCATGTAAACATTTAGATCATAGACGGAAAAGACCATTTACAGCCAATACAGGCAATTCAGTAAGGAAAAACATGGTTTTTAAAGGTTTTTTGACAGTTATAGCGCCATCTGTTGCCCGATCTCCACCACTTTTTTTGGGTGTCCTCAGAGTGTGCCCATACATATGTGTGCCAAATTTGGTGAAAATATCTCATTTCGTTTTGAAGTTATAGACACTTATATATAAGAGAGCATAAAAAATGACCCATGAAAGACTTTGATTGGATTTTTTTGGCACTTCCTATCA
Source organism: Megalobrama amblycephala (assembly GCF_018812025.1). Classification (NCBI taxonomy): domain Eukaryota; kingdom Metazoa; phylum Chordata; class Actinopteri; order Cypriniformes; family Xenocyprididae; genus Megalobrama; species Megalobrama amblycephala. The sequence continues at coordinate 24,842,655 of NC_063054.1, forward strand.
AAATTTTGACATTTGGGCTAAAACATATAGTAAACCAACTTAGGTTTCGTGTTTCCTATGCTGGTTTCGTCTCGATCGGAGTAACGGTTTCGAAGATATTCGCAAAAGTTTTTTTAGCGCTAAATCACAACGTAGCACAAACCATAAGGCGAAACCTAACATATTTGGTATCGTTGGACTCGGCAAGGATTCAGGAGTCTAAAGACGTGACTCCCGTGAAAATAAGTCAGACACATCCAAAGTTATATATATTTTCATCTAAAACCATTAAAAACGTATGTTTTTTAAAGTTTTTTCACAATTATAGCGCCACCTATTGTCCGATTTACACAAAAATTGGTATGCTTCTTTAGACTCATAGGTTAAATGTGCTCTCCTATTTTGGTGAAGATCTGACTTTTTGTTTAGGTTTTATAGGCTTTTGGGTATATTTAGCCACGCCCATTTTCTAAATGACCCAGTTATAGCGACCCAAAGGGCAAAGTTCAACTTTTTTTTGATAATTATTGATCTAGAGAGTCCATAGAATTGTCCTACACTGGTTTCGTTCCGATCGGGCAAAAAACCTAGGACTAGTTCGCAAAAGTAGGGTTTTCACATATTTGCGAATAATTAATGAACGATTTGATTGACAGCATTAGTTCTTGAGGCAAAGATGTTCAGCATGAGGAGATCTATCAAATGATATGCATATTGTGTGGTTTTGTGAAACACCAAGTGATTACCGAGGTGTAAAACTCGTTAGCGCCAACTTGTGGCCGATTTCTTTCAAAATTCTTATAGACCTTTAGGACCATGAGTCGAATATGCCCATCGAGTTTCGTTCCGATCAACCTCCGTTAACCTTGTCTAATAGGTGCTCAAAATTCATTGGCCGATGGCGGCCATGTTTTTTGAGATACGGCAATGTCCTCATAGATTGTCATGCCCCCTTGGACCAAGACACTGCATGCCAAATTTCAAGTCAATCGGACTAACGGTTGCATAGTTACAACCGTTTTTATGTTTTTTTCAAGTTATAGCGCCACCTAGTGTCCAATCGACGCGATTTTTTTATCGTGACCAAAGATTGAGCCCCTACAAATGTCTTCCGAGTTTGGTGCAAATATCTCATTTGGTTCTCGAGTTATAGCCATTTTAGTAAAAGTGGCTCCGCCCACATTGCATGTTTTGGCGCCCCTTAGCGACTGTGAATCAAAATTTCAAAATTATCTCGTTAATTATTGATCTTTAGACTCCATAGAACATTTCTGCACTGGTTTGGTTCCGATCGGATGAAAAACCTAGGACTAGTTCGCAAAAGTAGGTTTTTGACAAAATTCAAAATGGCGGAAAAATTCATATACCGGAAATGAAATCGGAGATACACGTTTTGTTCGTCAAGGTCTCAGCTTTCCAATGATATAAGACACTTGAGTCTGTGACACACGGTTTAGGAGTTATGAGCCATTTTGCGCATTTGATCGCTGTAGCGCCACCTATTGGCCGATTTGGGTCATACTTTGTCAACCTCTCCTCGATTTTTGTACTATCATTTGACAAAGTTTCAAGTCTCTAGGCCTTACAGTTTGGGCTGCACGATGCGTTTTACGGCAGAAGAAAAAGAATAATAATAATAATAATAAAAATCACGACAATTACAATAGGGTTTCAGCACTACGTGCTTGAACCCCTAATTAAAGCTGCAAGCAGCATTTACCGGGGTTCAAGCATTTAAGGCCTTTAAGCACATAATAAGTTATTATATTTTATTTAGCAAGCATGTAAACATATAGATCATAGACGGAAAAGACCATTTACAGCCAATACAGGCAATTCAGTAAGGAAAAACATGTTTTTTAAAGGTTTTTTGACAGTTATAGCGCCATCTGTTGCCCGATGTCCAACACTTTTTTTGGGTGTCCTCAGAGTGTGCCCATACATATGTGTGCGAAATTTGGTGAAAATATCTCATTTCGTTGTGAAGTTATAGACACTTATATATAAGAGAGCATAAAAAATGACCCATGAAAGACTTTGATTGGATTTTTTTGCCACTTCCCATCAAAATTTTGACATTTGGGCTATAATATATAGTAAACCAACTTAGGTTCCGTGTTTTCTACGCTCGTTTCGTCTCGATAGGACTAACGGTTTCGAAGATATTCGCAAAAGTTTTTTAAGCGCTAAATCACAACGTAGCACAAACCATAAGGCGAAACCTAACATGTTTGATATCGTTGGACTCGGCAAGGATTCAGGAGTAAAAAGACGTGACTCCCATGAAAATAAGTCAGACACATCCAAAGTTATATATATTTTCATCTAAAACCATTAGAAACATATGTTTTTTAAAGTTTTTTCACAATTACAGCGCCACCTATTGTCCGATTTACACGAAAATTGGCATGCTTCTTTAGAGTCATATACTTCATGTGCTCACCTATTTTCGTGAAGTTCTGAGCTTTTGTTTAGGTTTTATAGGCTTTTGGGTATATTTAGCCACGCCCATTTTCTAAATGACCCAGTTATAGCGATCCAAAGGGCAAAGTTCAACTTTTTTATGATAATTATTGATCTAGAGAGTCCATAGAATTGTCCTACACTGGTTTCGTTCCGATCGGCCAAAAAACCTAGGACTAGTTCGCAAAAGTAGGTTTTTCACATATTTGCGAATAATTAATGAACAATTTGATTGACAGCATTGGTTTTAGAGGCAAAGTTGTTCAGCATGAGGAGATCTATCAACTGATATGCATATTATGTGGTTTTATGAAACACCACGTGATTACCGAGGCGTAAAACTCGTTAGCGCCAACTTGTGGCCGATTTCTTTCAAAATTCTTACAGACCTCTAGGACCATGAGTCAAACATGTCCATCGAGTTTCGTTCCGATCGGCCTCCGTTAACCTGGTCTAATAGGTGCTCAAACTTCATTGGCCAAAGGCGGCCATGTTTTTTGAGATACGCCAATGTCCTCATAGAATGTCATGCCCCCTTGGACCAAGACACTGCATGCCAAATTTCAAGTCAATCGGACTAACGGTTGCATAGTTACAACCGTTTTTATGTTTTTTTCAAGTTATAGCGCCACCTAGTGTCCAATCGACGCGATTTTTTTATCGTGACCAAAGATTGAGCCCCTACACATGTCTTCCGAGTTTGGTGCAAATATCTCATTTGGTTCTCGAGTTATAGCCATTTTAGTAAAAGTGGCTCCGCCCACATTGCATGTTTTGGCGCCCCTTAGCGTCTGTGAATCAAAATTTCAAAATTCTCTCGATAATTATTGATCTATAGACTCCATAGAACATTTCTGCACTGGTTTGGTTCCGATCGGATGAAAAACCTAGGACTAGTTCGCAAAAGTAGGTTTTTGACAAAATTCAAAATGGCGGAAAAATTTTCATACCGGAAATGAAATCGGAGATATACGTTTTGTTCATCAAGGTCTCAGCTTTCCAATGATATAAGACACTTGAGCCTGTGACACACGGTTTAGGAGTTATGAGCCATTTCGCGCATTTGATTGCTGTAGCGCCACCTATTGGCCGATTTGGGTCATACTTTGTCAACCTCTCCTCGATTTTTGTACTATCATTTGACAAAGTTTCAAGTCTCTAGGCCTTACGGTTTGGGCTGCACGATGCGTTTTACGGCAGAAGAAAAAGAATAATAATAAAAATCCTAACAATTACAATAGGGTTTCAGCACTTCGTGCTTGAACCCCTAAAAATCCTAACAATTACAATAGGGTTTCAGCACTTCGTGCTTGAACCCCTAATAATAATAAAAATCCTAACAATTACAATAGGGTTTCAGCACTTCGTGCTTGAACCCCTAATAATAATAATCCTAACAATTACAATAGGGTTTCAGCACTACGTGCTTGAACCCCTAATAATAATAAAAATCCTAACAATTACAATAGGGTTTCAGCACTTCGTGCTTGAACCCCTAATAATAATAATCCTAACAATTACAATAGGGTTTCAGCACTACGTGCTTGAACCCCTAAAAACTAACAATAACAATAGGTGCCTAAGCACCTTCGGTGCTTGGCCCCTAATAAAGATGAAAACATGAGAACTTGAGTAAGTTCTAAATACCAAAGATAATACCAAATCATAAAAGCAACATTCTAAGGGCCTGTTCACACCAAGGACAGAACTATAATGATAACTATAAAAAGTTATTAATCATTTTAAAATCTGTGAGTATTGGATGACCAAACCACAACTATAATGATAACGACACAGAGGAACAAAATCGCTGGAGTCACTTTCAGAACAAGTTTTTTCCAGCTGATGAACGATAAACATTGACATCCAAACAGAACCCACCTAACTTTAAAGACATGAGGATTTAAAGCAGCAGGGGTGTTCATGGTTAATAACTTACTGTCACATATACCCTGAAATCTCAGTTGATTAACCCAAATCTTGCTTACTCGGGGTATTCTGATTCCAAAAAAGTTCAGTCAACAGAGTATGTTCACAGTGAACACAGTGAACCGAATCCAGGAGTCACCATGAAAACCGACACTGTTACAAATCAGACATTCTTCAAACTGACTTCCATAATATGGGGGGGGGGGGGGGGTTACCCATAACCGTTTGGTTATTCTTCAAAAATTTCTTCTTGTGAGTTCAGCAGAAGAAAGAAATTCATACAGGTTTGGAACAACTTGTAGATGAGTAAATGATGACAGAACTTTCATTGTTGGGTGAACTACACAGAGCCCCTAAAGGACCTTTTGCAAAAATAAAAATATATACAGAATTCTGCATGCTCACGAGTTACAATTTCTGGTTTATGTATACTATAACCTAGCTATTTCCTTTGTGTGTCACTGCCACCTTACTATGAAGAAAATGAGAGTATGGATGCACATGAATTAATAAAGCTGTATTTGCTCAAAATATGGCTTTGTTATGGCAATATAGGCTCTTTCTAATATCACGGCCTTATGTCCGTTTTAACGCATCCTGCTGTGAAATGGGCTGATGCCGCAATATGGCTGTGTGCATTGGGTGCTCAAATTTTGTAGTTCGTTAGAGCAGTTTGTCTAGTACCCTACGAGAATAAATCCAGCGACTTGTCTTTTTTTTTTTTTTTTTTTGAAGTGTGAGCCTTTCTTATATCTTTGCAAAGTTATCATTAAGGGCTCCATATAACTATCCTTTTAATGGTGATTTGCGTTCTTATTGCATATCGCCACCTACTGGTAATATACAAATGTTAAACAGACACTGATAATGTACCTTAGACCAGTCATAGCTGGAGGCATAGGCAAATATGTTCCCATTGTTATTGAAGCAACAGGCTGTTATTGGTTGATCTAATTGTTCAGAGGTCTTCAGCTTAGTGCGAGCATCTTTATCCCAGAAACTGAAGCGCCCATCAGAGCCTACTGTCGCCAGAGTGCCATGGACAGGGTGAAAGGAGATAGCATTTACCTAAAACAGAGAAACAAACAACAAGACTGTTTCAGTTTGCTGAACAACAGGCAAATTAGGGTAAGTTTGTTCCTTCATTTGTACAGTAGTATTATTTACTGAATATTGTCTGATATTGCAACATTGGCCAGCCTTAGAATAGGCCAGTGGTTCTCAAAGTGTGGTGGGCACACAGGTACTACGGGGGGCAGAAGAAAAAAATAATGTTTTGCAACAGTGTTCAATTGCATGAATAGCGGTTGGCACTCTGCCTTTATAAAGCACCAATTACACTGAATCGTTCTTCATTTTCTTGACTTATCACTGTCTGAACAAGCCCAACATAGAAGTTGCTCACCACAGAAAAGCACCGCTTCAGCGGCTCCGGTGAGAAGACGTAGCTTACAAGAAGCTGAGCTTGTGAGGCACGGTCAAAAACTGTTATATATATTGGCACTGTTATATATTGTTCATCCAAAAGCATCACTGAAATATTTACTTTTTTTGTTTAATTCAATTAAAAATTTCTGATCTATTATTTTCTCTTACTGTTATATTTTTCAATGATTTAATGACATTACAAAGTGAAACTAATGCAGGTGATAGACTGGACTAGACTAAATACTCAAGCAAAATCTGCATTGCATTTAAAAAGTATACAAAAACTAGCATACTCACAGCATAAATATCTTGGGGTGTGGCAGTATTGGTTCCGTTTGACCTGTGGCACTTAAAGGTGAAATTGTCCTTGGCTCTGGGTTAAAAGATATATATATTAGTTATATTAGATAAAAATATAGCATACATAGTCAGTGTTACTGAATTATCTGTTCAATTTACAAACCAGATCAGATACAGACTCACGGGTTAGGTGGGTTTATGTAGTGAATGGCAACTCGGCCCTCAATGCTGCCCAGTGCAAAACCAGTAGGTTTACTCTGCTTGTCCTTAAAGATAGCCACACAGCGGTGCTGTTAAACAAAACACAAGTTTAATACACTGTTTGCAAAAGTATCTGCAGAGAAGAAAAAAATATATACATAAAAGGTGAAATGGGCAACAAATCAACACAAAAACATGATAGAGCAGAAGTGCAGGGCAACTACAGAGATGTTGGTGAACTTAAGAGACTGCCCAAAATTGAAAAAATGTTATGACCAAAAAAAAAAAAAAAAGCTTATGCGCTATATTCAAAGTCGCCTGAAACCATACAATTGTATTCCTCACACAAAACTAAAACGACAAGATATTTCACCAAAAATCTTCCAATCCTCTGCAGATCTCAAATTTAATTTATGTCTCCATAAATTCAAACTTGGCAAGTAACAGATGGTTACAAGATATGAGAATCGACGTCTTCTGCGGTTGAAACACTGACTGAGGGATTACATTTGACATGATACAGATTTCTGTAAGTTGTACTGTATCTTTTAACATACCTTGTGGCGTGTATTCATGTTTATTTCATGCTGTAACTAGTAGTAAAGTGGAAAAGATGATCAGTTCATGTGCTTCGCTTGAACTGAGGTACTACAGCGATCTGTCATGCCACATTAAAGAGCATCAAACAGTATTTAATGTTTGAATTTCATAAAATGGACAGACTTTGTTTCATATCAAAAGTAACAAAGCTTATTGTGATTTATTGGATGGAAGGCACACTACAATGTTCTGTTCATTCAACAACTGAAAACAGCACTAAAAGTTAGATTCTTGGGATTTAAGAATCAATATTGTTCATAAAAATGAGAATAGATTAAAAATCGAGAAATCTATTTTTTTTTTACCCAGCACTAGTTACTTCTCAAATGTTGTTAGAAAGCACTAAAATGACACAGACTTTAAAGAAAATATAGATTTCAGGATTTCTTGTGTTGTTTGTTAAATTTCACACACATAGTGAGTTCTTACAGTATATTTGAATTGAATTGCCATAAGCAAACTGACTTTGACCAAAAAAAAAAAAAAAAAAAAAAAAAGGTTTTATGGCATACAACCTAATCACTGTACAGGGTTTTCAGATTTTATTGCAGTATACATTGTAGATTCATATTACATTGCCACAATATACAAAGAATTTTATTATTCTAATTTCTATGTTACAGTAATAAAGTTCAACAAGCAGGGAAGCTTGCACACATAATAGAAGATTTCTTACTACAAAAAAAAAAAAAACAAAAAAAAAAAACAACTTAATTTAGAGGCCAAATGCCAAGTCAAAGCATTTCCAATTCACATTATCAACCTTGTGTGTTTTCAAATCGAATTCAAATGTTTTGTCTTTGCATTTGGCCACTAAATAAAGTATTTTTTTTATAAGAAATCTATTATGTGTCCGAGCTCCTTTCTTTGTTGAACTTTAAAATGTTACGCATAAAATTGTGTTTAGAAATGAACTAATACGAACCTGATGCTTCAGAGGAGACTCTATACGTCGAAACTCTGAAGGCTGATTTTCCAACTGGTAAACAATAAGACCACGTTCTGCAGTGGCTACAACAGCCATTGGATATACCTGACAACAAGAGATATGCATAAAAGGCTTTCAAGATTTAATTTCATAAAAAACTAATTTTATATACCATGTACTGCACAACGTTAGTGCTCAGATGTTAAGATAGAAAGAGGTTCAGTTTGCTAGACAAGCACACAAAACACAAAATGAACTCAAGCTATCAATTACTCTGTAAGAGTGAGAGGAACAGAGAACCTTCTAAATTGATACTATAACAAATCATTCAAATCACACTCCTTTACCACATCTGCACAGTAACACCTCTCTGGCATCTGCAGGGACATCATGGGGTTTGGGGAACGTGTATCCCAAAACTGTCAAAAAAAGAGAAGTAGAGAAACAGTTGCTATAATCTACTCTAGACCAGGGCTGCAATATTTGGTCAAATTAATATAATTTTGCAATTATTTTATCAAATACTGCACACTAAACTGTAGGGGCGTGACGAGACGGGTAGCTCACGAGACGAGATGAGACACGAGATTGAGTTAACGAGAACGAGACAAGATTTTTTACACACTATTTTTAAGAAATCCTCAAAGATGATTAGAAAAAATAATCTGCAATGTTTTAACTAATCATCTTGTAATGAATGTCATTTAAGTTCTACTTTCAGAGTATGAATTATCATATGCAAAAAAAAGACAACAATATTCAAGCACTTTAAAACTTTTTGCCGCAAACTCAACTGACTGGCTTCTCTCCTGTATAATTTCATACAAGTCTCTTCAGACCTTACTGTACATGATTTATGAGCTTCTACAACTTTTGACCTCCTAACTGAACTCCTTTCCACAAATTGATCATAGAAATAAAAAGGAGTACAAATAAAAATGGTAAAACTTTACAATAAGGTCTCATTTATAAACAATGTATTAACCAACATCAACAATGAGCAATATCTTTGCTACAGTATTTATTAATCTTAGTTACACATAAAAATAGTCATTCATGGTTAGTTCATGATAGTGCATAACGTAATGTTAACAAATACAACTTTTGATTTTAACAATGTATTAGTAAATGTTGAAATTAACATTAACTAAAATGGTGTAGAAGTATTGTTCTTCCTTAGTTCATTTAAAGTTAACTAATGTTAACTAATGAAACCTTATTGTAAAGTGTTACCATAAAAATAAATAACAGTTTTCTTTTAGTCTTAAGTGCAATCAATAAGTGCAATCATAATTATAGCACTCTCAATATTCAAAGTGCAAAGAGAGACCAAATTTTTCTTTAAGCATGATACAGAGCTGAGAGATGCTTACAACTACACAGCCCAGCCTAAGATAGCTTTCATATTGGAAGATATTTGTATTCATCAGGGAGCCACTTTCAAAATGCGGGGTATTGACATCGCGTTTGAATACGCGCTCACGTTTACTTTCACTTCGCGATCGCACATACTCTGTGAATAGGGAGCGGCGGCGACCATTATCCAATTGAATTAAATGTTTTTTTATTTCTATAAAAAGCAAAACGACAGTGAAGGCATAATGTAAACGTAGCAGTGGCATATTCTTTCCTAATTTCACCCTCACACTATCACGAAACTGCTTTTCGCCTCGACAAGAAATCTCGTCACAATTTAGTCTCACGAGATCTTGTGACACAAGAGCTCGTCACACCCCTACTAAACTGTGATATAATTAACATTTAACAACTACAACTTAAGGTACAGTGGACTAAAAAATATCTGAGCACACTTGCAAGCCCAGTTTGATAAAAAGATTTTTTTATGATCAAGTCAAACCGAATTGAACAAAAAGAACTTTCAATGGACAATGTTCCACTAAAAGATTGCAGTTTAAATACATTGTGGTCCATAAAATATAAAATATGCGATTGTGAAAAAGTGAAAAAATTCTGAAAAATTGTGAAAAAGTGAATCCGGCATGCTTTTTGTGGTTTAATAAGATGCACTAAGCCATGTGAGCATTTAGATTTTACTTCAACAATGCAACCCTAAAGACTTCAAAGATGGGTTCCAGCACCTTTAGTGTTTTGTCCCAGCTGCCACTCATAATACAGGTGTAGTTCGGTGCTTTTATCCAGTGAATTGTCTTGATCGGGCCTTCATGCTGGTCAAAGGAAAAGGTTGTGGAACCTGTTAATCATACTGTAAACCAACATAACTGAAAAACATACACAAAAAGGTATGCTATGGGCTTTGCTAATAATTTACATTAGCCCATTATACAGAAGCATAAAAATATAAAATGAACACAAATTAACTGCTTACTTGCGCTATCTGAATGGTCTGATTGCTGTTCAGATCCCACATCTTGGCAGTTTTGTCACAGGAGGCTGTAAATACTTTACTGCCATCCTGTTAATACAAAGAACAGAACCAGAATCGGGTAAGATGACGCATCATGTCAGTAAAAAAAAGAATATAGAAAATAGGACTCTGGTTTGATTGTGTAGAACTAAATTTCTGACAGGAACTATATTCATGAAAAAAAAAAGTCCAACAATCAATCAATCTCTTATTTAGAATCATTAAGCACCTCTATTCGATTTAGGAAGTCCTAACTGGATTACAACAATTCTATGAATCTTATTAAAAAAAAAATAAAAATAAAATTAAAAATAATAATAATAATTAAAAAAAAAAAAATTAGCAAAAAAGCCATTTCAAATTCTATGCCACCTCTGACCCAACAACAGAAATAAAGTAAACACATAAAACAGCCTAGGATCAGAGGCAGTATTGAGGTCTTTATTCTGTACAAATGTACTGTCTAATCCAAGTCAGTATTGTGGCTTTTAATGTTTAAATGAAATGTCTAATCTGAGCAACCAGCATGAGAAGTTTGTTTGTTGTCAATCAATGCATGTCTTCTTTTTTGAGTTTGTACACAACAATGATTTGTGCACTTGGTAAAATGTGCCCAGTTGGGTGCGATTCCCATTCATTTCCTTAAAAATAGACTTTATGGTGAAGAATTTTGGTTGGTTGAAGTCTGTAAAATGTTAAATTACCCACTAATATTTATAATGTGTGCGTGTTCTTACATCACTCCAGCAGACATCCAGCACCGGGCCTGTGTGCATCTGCTGGGCTTTAGGGACAGTTTGACCATTATCTTGAACCTCCCAGCACCGCACCTGAGGATATTACAGTCAATGTTCTATTATTATTATATAAAAACACTGACAGAAAGAAATGCAAGTGAAAAATTATATTTAGGATAGGAGGCTTACGTCATTGGCCCACGAGCCTCCAACGAGAAAGTTTCCAGGCATCGTAGGAGGACTGAATGCCAAGCAGCTTATGCTGTCATCAGGTGGCGATGTTACTTCAACATCCTGTTATCAACGACACCTCAATTGAATTAACATGCACATATATAATATAAATATAATATTTTTAAATATATTATATTTCTGTATTCACCTTCATTGGATTATGACTATCTGTGGTGGTGCTGCCAAATACACCTGTTCCCCCAGACCCAAAGCCCGTGTTCGTCCCGAATAAACTCATTTCAGTCCGTTAAGAGCTGATCAGACAACAATGAATCAGATCCTATACAAGTAACATACAACATAGTATTAACACGTGACAACAAAGATCAACTACAATACCTACACCAATTCAAGTCAATTTAATGGTAACGTTAACAAACCGCTACTATTTTGAAAGTGTCTAAAATTAATCAACATACTCAGGTTATAAAAAGTTAAACCGTAAATTCTACCTCACGTTTACATGCATACAACCACAAACCGTGCGATAGGTTTTAATAGCATTCAGCAAATACAATTAAATTATAGGCCTGGGCGACATCTACATTAATGGCAACAATGTTTCAAAATATCTTAACCAGCTAAACTCACTAACTGCAGCAGAAATATTTGATTACTCCCATAAAAACCGGTTCCCGCTTTAGAAACGATACACACACACACACACACACACTGGTAAATGCACTTCCGTCGCTCAGTTATTGAGGACGTGTTTTGATGACGTCATCCGTTGGTTTCAAAATCGACATCTTTATTTTTATTCGTTTTTTATACCATTACAAAATTCCAGTCGAGAACAAAGAATATATATATATATATATATATATATATATATATATATATATATATATATATATATATATATATATATATATATATATATATATATATATATATATATATATATATATATATATATTTTGATTAAAAAACTTGAGAAAATGAGATTCAGGCTGTTGATGACATTGAATAAAATTTATTCATTTCAATTAAATTTAGCCTCACACGCAAACTTTAATCCATAATGAAAATATTTAATAAAACCAAAAGGTTAAGTAACAATCAGAAAGAAGTATTTAATAGTTAATAATAAAATTTACAGTATTGTAAAATCCAGAGTATTGTATCTAATAGATGAAGTTCAGAATATACAGAAAGAAAGAACAATACATTTTCAGATAGGAGAGATGAAGCAGAAGAGCAAGGGAGAGCAAAGGGGGAAAAAAAGCCAAAGAGAAAAAGCCCCCCCTAACAACGACTCAGTCCATTTTATACCATAAGAATAGGGAAATTTACATCCCACTCAAACTCACCTTTTGTTCTAATCAGAAAAGGTCGAATGGATTTACCCATTATGTCATAGACTGGTCAGATGTCAAAAATAGATATAGGAGTTGTTTTGACTCCCTTAGGGAATTTTGCAAATCTTACATTATTACATGTCAGCAGAAATAATAACAGACATATTAAGTTCAAATGAACAACTAATTCCGAAAGCAAAACACCATCGCTTCTGCAGTACTTGGCAGGCGTCCAATATCTAACCACAATTGTGTCAACACGACCTGTCACATTGGAACACTTGAAGAACAACTGAATATAACAAGCATACATACTCTTAAAGACACCCGAAGAATAACCATAAGGGTACAATAACAAGTAAATACTTGAAAATATGATGAGAATTAATATATAAAGTAGGAGTACATAAATATATGAAATCAAAAGTAAAATTGATAAAACATAAGCCATAAATGATTAACATAAATATCAATAAAATGCATGAATATGAATATTGACCATTTTGGATCCACCATATAAGCTAACAGCTATAGGTATTGAGAAGATCCATTAGGAGCATATGGAAGTACAAAAAAGATAATCCAATGTACACTTAAATACAAATAATATATAAATATATATATAAAAAATAATAATGGACTCTAGAATACAGACTGCTGCGTTTTGGCAAAAAAAATCCTTTCTTCTGGGTTCAACATAGAAACACGAAAACGTCTCAGAAAGGCTTGCTGCTATTGCTGCCACTATGACACTGCTCTTTTATAACACATTTTATGTAGTGCCTCAATAACATTTTGCTGCTATACTGATAAACAATAATTTTCCTATAAACCAAGAAATAAATTGGCATAATTTGGTGCATAACATGCTCCCATAGCACATGCTACATATGTAAAACTGATCAGCTCAAACCAGTCTGGCCATTCTCCTCTTGACCTCTGGCATCAAGGCATATTCTGCCATATTTTCTCTTTTTCAAACCATTGTTGTGCATGAAAATCCCAGTATCAACAGTTTCTGAAACACTCTGAGCAGCCCATCTGGCACCGATAACCATGCTTCGTTCAAAGTCACTTAAATCACATTTCTTCCCCATTCTGATGCTTAGGTTAAACTTCAGCAGATCTTTACATGCCTAAATGCATTGAGCTGCTGCCATGTAATTGGCTGATTTGCAGTAATGAGTAGCTGAACAGGTGTACCTAATAAATCATTCAAAATGTGCTTGGAAAAAAAAATACGATCAAAATATAGACTTGCAAAATGTCGTATCTGTTATTGCTTAATAACTCCGGACAGATATCACATTATGCAAGTTGATATTCTGATCATATTTTTTTCCAAGCACATTTTATAGATTCCAAACCACATCAATCTTAATAACTACTATTATGTACTGTATTTAATCATTTAGTTAGTGATATACAATTGTTAACGAGGTCTGTAAGTGACTAAAGTCTTATCAGATGAGTATAATTATTAAGTAGGTGTCATGATCACTAGTGAGAGTTTCCTCATCAGTGTCTGTCTATTTATACCGTTTGTTTCTGCTTTAGTCATGGAGTTTTCAGTTCAGGTCACCAGTTTCTTTGTTTGTTCTCTTGTTTCTTGTTTGACTGCTTTGTGGCTGTTGACCCCTGCCTGTTTTTGGAGATACGACTTTGGATTACCCATTAAATACCCTGCACTTGGATCTGTCTGTTTGTCTCTGTGATTTCCCACATGGAAAGAACCTATATGTGGATATATGCGCATATATGAAACCTATATGCAGTGTATATGTACATATATGCTGCATATATGCACATATATGATAATATATATGCTGCATATATGCGCATATATACTGCATATATGCTATATATATGCTGCATATATGCGCATATGTACTGCATATATGCTATATATATGCTGCATATATGCTATATATATGCTGCATATATGCGTATATATACTGCATATATGTGTATATATGCCACATATAGGCAAAATTGAGGTGCATATATGTGCATATACAGGAAATATAGGTCTCCTGTATTGCTTCTTCATATCCATATATATGCCCTATACATACAAGATATGTCTTCTATATAGCTAATGGCAGGATCTGGTCATTTTGTAGCTCATATCTCATTTTTGACTGTCATACATGATGCCTAGCTCATATTTTCTATTATCAAGGCAAAAACTAAGAATTAACGAAAAAAATTATGCAAGAACTTATGTATGTGCGAATGTAGCAGTTATGTATTTAGACAATTATTTTGTGATTCCACTTGCCATGACCATATTTGGGGTTTCCTGCCGCCATGCTGACTTGGGGTGTTGACGCACTTTGCTGCTTCCCAGTCTGCATGAGACATCACAGCGGTAGGTCGCACAAAGTTTTTGCGGTGATTCAATTAAGGCCATGTTTCATGTAACAGCTGAATTCACATGATATATTTGTATGATTGTAATCCAAAACCCCTCTGTGATGTACATTCAGATGTTTCGTTGATTATTTTTCTTTACTTAAGTTACTTTTAATATCTCTCTTTCTCAGCGTTGTGCGTTGCTGCCGCATGCTGTTTGTATGCTGCACAAGTCCTCATATATTGCCATTTGTGTTATACAGAATAAAGTGAGGACCTGATGGCAAGATTTTTCGCAGTCTGTCTTTGATTACGACACAACGCAGAAAACACACCGCTACACGAACACGTGAAATTGGTCCCACATGGAAAAAACCTATATAAACATATATGTTTCAATATAGGTTTGATATAGGTTTTTAATATATGTGACATATATAAAATTGGCCGTTTTCCTATATTATGTGTACATATATGTACATATATGTGTATATATATATATGTGTACATATATGTGTACATATGTGTACATATATGTGTGCATATATGTGTACATATATGTGTGCATATATGTGTACATATATGTGTGCATATATGTGTACATATATGTGTGCATATATGTACATATATGTACATATAATATAGGAAAACGGCCAATTTTATATATGTCACATATATGTAAAACCTATATCAAAACTTATATTGAAACATATATGTTTATATAGGTTTTTTCCATGTGGGTTACCGTGACAGAAAACTCCATCACTAAGAGATCCAGCAGGATGAGAATTCATATCACTCCCCCGGCTACTATAAAGGAGCGGATGGCTCGACTCAAAAATTTGATGACCCTGAAACAACAGGGGATGGAGGTAGGAGGTTTTGCCCAATTGTTTTGGACCCTGGCGGTGGGGCTGGGATATAATGATGCTGCTTTAGTGGACCTTTTGAATGGTTGCCTGGATAACTCGTTACCTCTGTGGGAGATGGATGGACTGGGAGACCTGGACTTTTGGGGGTTCGTCCACTATCTCGAACTTCGGAGTAAGTGGGCCACACCAGGTCAGTCAGACCCCGCTACAACCAATGAGTCCGTGAATCCGTTCCAGAAGCCACAGAGGTGGTGGGCACTGAGCCTCTGCTTCACCCAGGTAAAAGGAGGAGGAGGAGGAAGAAGGCTTCCTTCATCCTTCAAGGCCCGGAGGCCTTTCCAGAGTCCGCTCCAGCCAGTAAGTCCACTCCAGTCAGTGAATCCATTCCAGAACCCGCTCCAGCCAATGAGTCCGCTCCAGTCAGTGAGTCCACTCCAGATCCCGCTCCAGTCAGTGAGTCCACTCCAACCAGTGAGCCCGCTTCAGTCAGTGAGTCCACTCAAGTCAATGAGTCCGCTCCAGTCAGTGAGTCCACTCCAGAGCCCGCTCCAGTCAGTGAGTCCACTCCAACCAGTGAGCCCGCTTCAGTCAGTGAGTCCACTCAAGTCAGTGAGTCCGCTCCAGTCAGAGAGTCCACTCCAGAGCCCGCTCCAGTCAGTGAGTCCGCTCCAGCCAGGGAGTCCGCTCCAGCCAGGGAGTTCGCTCCAGAGTCTGTTCCAGCCTGTGGGCCAGATGAGGTAGGCACAGAGCCACTGCCTCACCTTCATAAGAGGAGGAAAAGGTGGAGAAGGGCTTCCTCCGTCCTTCAAGGCCCAGAGGCCTTTCCTGAGCCCGCTCCAGCCAGGGAGCCCACTCCAGCCAGGGAGCCCACTTCAGAGTCTGTTCCAGCCTGTGGGTCCACTTCGGTGCCTATAGATGAGGTAGGCACAGAGCCACTGCCTCACCCTCATAAGAGGAGGAAAGGGAGGAGAAGGGCTGCCTCCATCCTTCAAGGCCTGGAGACCACTCTAGAGGTTGTTCTTTGTTTCCCCAAGCACCTTGCCCTGCCGGCGCCACCTAAGCGCCCTGCCCTGCCGGCGCCAATTAAGCGCCTTGCCCTGACAGCACCGCCAGAGCAGCCCGAGCCCGCTGACGGCACCGCCAGAGCAGCCCGCTCTCCCTGATACAGCCACGGAGGCCGGCACCGAGCTGTCCGCTCTCCCTGATACGGCCACGGAGCACCCTTGGTCTGTCCTGCCGCCGCCCAGGCCATCTGCCCTGCCGCCAGCCCTGCCGCCCAGGCCGCCGGCCCTGCGGCCGTCGCCATCCAAGCCTTCTGTCCTTCCACTGCCATCCAAGCCTTCTACCCTGCCGCCACTGCCCAGGCCGTTTGAACCGCTGAAACCCACCTGGTCAGTTCCTCCAGAGCCGCTCTGGCAATCAGCCAGGAATCCAGACCTGCGGGAACCCGCCTGGTCAGTTCCTCCAGTGCCGCCCTGGCAATCAGCCAGGAATCCAGACCTGCGGGAACCCGCCAGGCCAGTTCCTCCAGCGCCGCCCTGGCATTCAGCCAGGACCCCGACCTTCAGGGAGCCCCCATGGTCTGTTCCTCCGGTTCCCCCCTGGCCTTCAGTTGGGGACTCTGGACCTGGCCCGCCATCCCTCCCCCTGATCCTCCTCCTGTCCACCTCCCTCCTGAGTTTTTTTGTGTTTTTTTTTTTTGTCTGGTGGAGCGTCTGGTAGCCGCTCCTTTGAGGGGGGGTAATGTCATGATCACTAGTGAGAGTGCCCTATCAGCCACTAGAGGGCACTCCATCCCAGACTCTTGTTTTCACCCCTTGGACTTCATTACCCATAACACACTTCCCGGACAATTATCCCATGTCATTACACCCAGCTGTTTTGTGTTTCCTCATCAGTGTCTGTCTATTTATACCCTGTTTGTTTCTGCTTTAGTCATGGAGTTTTCAGTTCAGGTCACCAGTTTCTTTGTTTGTTTTCTTGTTTCTTGTGTTACGACCCGTCCTAATCTAGGGGTTGGACGGATCGGTAACAAACAAATTAAAATAATAAAAGATCTAAATCAACGAAAATTCCTCCTCTCCTGTCCCAGCTCACAAGAATCACCACGTTTTGAAACGAAAACTTTTCTTTATTCTCTTCTCACAAGTCAAAAATGAACAGAAGCATTTTCTCGGAAGGGGGACAAAGGCCAAAACAACAAACAAAAGGGAATCTACCTAAGGGTTTGGAGAAGCTGACTTACCTTACGAATGAAATATAAACAAAAGTACAACAAACTTCCCTAACTCCCCAACTAAACCATAAACAGGAGAAAACAAATTGCACAAAGTAAAAGTGGCGCTCCCCCCACCTACAGCTTCGCATACAATATAAAGGGGTAACAGAAACAAGCGTTATTTAACAAGAGTATGAGATAGAGCAGTTCTTACTGGGCGTTGTTTAAAGTCTCCATCACACAACTGGGAGAAAACAATTCTCACACATAGACAACAATAGCATCGGTCACACCATAACAATTATTAACAGTCTGGGGCAGGAGACAGGGGACAGGACACGCGTGGAGCTCACGATGCGCTCGACACAGCTCAACAACACAGTCCTCGTTTCCTGCATTTAAGCGCTCCCGCTCTTCCACGTAACTTGCCGCAGCTGGTCTCTCAATCAAGCGGTGCTGCCAGAGAGAGAGAGGGAGAGAGAGCGAGAGAGAGAGCGTGCACTACACATAATACATTACAATAAATGTATACAAAACACAACAGAGTAATACGTCTATGACGTAACAATACACATAAAATAAATACATTCATGACGTAACACTTGTTTGACTGTTTTGTGGATGTTGACCCCTGCCTGTTTTTGGAGATACGACTTTGGATTACCCATTAAATATCCTGCACTTGGATCTGTCTGTTCGTCTCTGTGATTTACCGTGACAGTAGGTTTTCTTTTACATGTAAAATGGGCCAAAAAGAGACACTAAAAAGTAAAACAATGCCCATGTGAAGGATGCAATACTATAGAAATTGCACAATTAAGGTGTGACCATTGGACAAGAAATGCTCATTGGGGCAATTGAGAGGAAAAGATATTAACAGCAAAAGACTTTAAGAATTAAGGTGAAGAATTAGGTGTGAAACCATTAGGAACCCTATAGTCTTCAGTGCCAATATTTCCCATAACTGCAGCCTACATGGAGTCTCCAGGGCCCCGTTTCCACCTGGTATTAAGATGCGTTTTGGATGATCGGATCACAAGTGGATGAGGGAGACACATACCCGTGTACACTTTTATTTTAATCCATCTCTTTTGTCCACGTTCAACCGATTTCTTTGAGGGGAGGGTCTATGGGTGGGTAAATGTATGGGTTCTTTAAGATCTTTTGATCTAATGAACAAAATAATATTTATATATGAACGCTACCAGAGACAATGGAAAACATACAGAGAGCATAGCTTTCGTTTCTGCTCTGACAGCTGCAAGACCATCTGAACGCATTGAGTGCTTGTTAGAAATCAGGAATGGTGAGAGAACATTGTGCTTGGTATGTTTTTAGCCTTCAAACCCAACTTGGGTCTTTAGCCGACAAAGTTTAAATCCTGTCTGGCTAGCGTGCTTCCCATAATGTTTATGCATTAGGCCAGTAGGCAGAGAGTAGGCGGTCTTTAGTGGCTGTTCGAATGCATTCGACCACATCAGCGTTTCTACTACGAAAGCAATTCCTTCGAATACGTTTTCTACTACCTCTGGAAGTGGTCAAAAGTGGACAAGCTGAAAATGTTTTACATCCTATTTACACCTGTATTTTTGCGTCATCCACTTGTGATACGATCGACCAAAATGCATCTTATTACCAGGTGGAAAAAGGGCCCAGAAGACAAGGTGTCAGGTTCTCAAAGACTTTGCTAAAGAATCCTGATAAATGACCCCAATGAATAAGAATCACAAGCTGAAGTGTTATGAAATACATGAACACTGATTTTTTTTAAAGGCTTTGTAGACAGATATAGGTTGAGAGTGACTCTTGAGGGACAAGCATCACTTCCTCTTGGCAGTAAGTTTTGGAAGTTCATTTTAAGTCCATCTCTTACCCTGAAAGATCCGTCTTGCTCATTGTTAGTTGCAGCTCAGAGCTCACACCATGACTCCCTAATCAGGGTATCTTCCATTCATTCATGTTTTGATTTGATATTGAAATCAGAAAAATGAGAAAACCACACTTTTTTTCGTTTTTCATTTTCAAAATGAAAACGAAAAAACAAAAAACTGGCTTGATTTTTCTTTTTTCATTCTGGGGTTGGAAACAAATAAGCAGTTTGAAAATTCGATCTCTACATGTGGGCGGGAATGAAACGCCTCTTTCCGCTGATTGGTCAACCAGATGTCAAACCGCGTCGTCATTGGTTCAGCTCAACAAAATAAAAGTCCCTCGCTCTACAGCCGTACAGATTCTTAACGCGTTTATTCTATATTTTATCTCTTTCTCATGAAATATTAATTTACTTTGCAGCTGCACACAATTACCCCCATTCTACAACGTTGGCACAATGCCTGTTTTATTGAAGTGACCAACTATAAAAATCTAGCGAAGCTGCTCAGCGCACTGGGCAGCGAATGTATAGGCACACATTGAATTAAAAAGTGCAAATCAGTAGCCGATGTAAATATGCAGCAGTCATAACTTTTGTTGTAGACAACACCCTGAGTTTTGGGATCTGAGATGAATTTGAAATATGACAGATATGAAAATATATTACATGTTATTAGTTCATCAAAGCGGTGCTATAGAGAGATGGACTTAACCCTCATGTGGTGTTTAAAACCCTATTACACCTGTGGTGTTCCCGGTCAAAAAACAAAAATGACCGGCCCATAAAAAAAAAGCTTATAAATCACTCATTATACCATATTTTCACCCAATCTTGGATTCAATCTTTTTGTCAACATGTTCTCTTTCAATTAGGACTGGTTTTATATTTTGATTTGCATCTGAATAATCATAGGCCTCATTTATTTGAGAGTAGGCATTTCATTTTTTGAGTAATTTTTTTTAAATTTTTGAATAATTTTGGAAATATTAAATAAAATCTGAAGAAAATTGGTATTTTTGATCACACTAGTCTACTCTAATGTTTCACCAGGAATTTTGTTTTGAAACTTTTGTTTTGTAAAAAATATGGCACAGTCACACTTGTGGTGTTCCCGGTCAAAAATGACCGGCCTATAAAAAATAGCTTATAAATCACTCATTATACCATATTTTCACCCAATCTTGGATTCAATCTTTTTGTCAACTTGTTCTCTTTCAATTAGGACTGGTTTTATATTTCTGTTTGCACCTGATTAATCATGGGCCTCATTTATCTGAGAGTAGGCATCTCATTTTTTGAGTAAAAAACAAATAATTTATGAGTAAATTTGGAAATATGAAAAAAAAATATGAAAAAAATGGCTACTGTTGATCACACTAGTCTACTCTAATGTTTCACCAGGAATTTTGTTTTGAAACTTTTGTTTTGTAAAAAATATGGCACATAGTCACACTTGTGGTGTTCCCGGTCAAAAATGACCGGCCTATAAAAAATAGCTTATAAATCACTCATTATACCATATTTTCACCCAATCTTGGATTCAATCTTTTTGTCAACTTGTTCTCTTTCAATTAGGACTGGTTTTATATTTCTGTTTGCATCTGATTAATCATGGGCCTCATTTATCTGAGAGTAGGCATCTCATTTTTTGAGTAAAAAACAAATAATTTATGAGTAAATTTGGAAATATGAAAATAAAAATATGAAAAAAATGGCTACTGTTGATCACACTAGTCTACTCTAATGTTTCACCAGGAATTTTGTTTTGAAACTTTTGTTTTGTAAAAAATATGGCACATAGTCACACTTGTGGTGTTCCCGGTCAAAAATGACCGGCCTATAAAAAATAGCTTATAAATCACTCATTATACCATATTTCACCCAATCTTGGATTCAATCTTTTTGTCAACTTGTTCTCTTTCAATTAGGACTGGTTTTGCATTTAATTTTCAAACTATTTAATTGTAGGAGTCATTTATCCGAGCTTATGCACCTATCCGCCTCTGTATCAGGGGGGTCACCATGGATTTCCCCAGCTCTTCTAGGAACAGCCTCCTACTGAAGGTTTTCCCCTCTTTCCACCCTGGATTCACCTCCATCCATGCTACAAACGCATTGTAGGCTGAGACATCGAGGATGTTAAAAAACAACACCATGGGCCATCGTAGTGTTTTTCTCTTGCAGGAGTATGTGCCAGTAACCTTAAAACACACACACACACACACACACACACACAACACAATAATTATAATATTACCATATTAGAGAATTGTAATATTACAATATAAAACAATTAGGTAATAAAAAAAATAAAAAAATAGCATACCTTATCAAGGTTATCAACTCCCCCTTTGTTTTCGTTGTAGTACAGGATGGCTTCTGGTTTCCTGTCCTCCCTGGTACTCACACGGGCATCTTTGAGCAGAGTTGACATCAGTAGGACATTTTTCCTTTTCTTCGGGCAGTATGACACAAGTGCATGTGTGTCGGTGAAGGCGAACTTGGTGGAAAAAAGATCCCTGTTCATGTTGGTCACTAGTGCAGGAGGAAGCTCAGTCTTGTTCCTTCTGATTGTCCCCACCATGGTGGTTTTTTTTCGCAGTAGCTCTTTGCCAAGATTATAGGAAGTGTAAAAATTATCACATACCACTGTATGTCCTTGCAGACCTTCTGTCATTTCAAGGACAACTCTCTGGCCCTGGTTTTTTTCTGGAACACCACTTGACGATTTTCCTGTATAGACCTGCATATTCCATGCATAGCTGCTTTTGGAGTCACATGCTGTCCAAAGCTTTATCCCGTATTTGGCAGGTTTGTTGGGGATATATTGTTTGAATCTGCACCTCCCTCTGAAAGCAACTAAGCGCTCATCCACTGTAACTGCTGGACCTGGGTTGTAGATGAGTGGCAGCCTCTCCACCCACTTGTCCCAGAGCTCTCGAATTGGAGCAAGCTTGTCATTTTGATGGCGTTGATGTCTTGTCTCTCTATTGTCAAATCGAATTACCCGTGACAACACGTGAAATGTCTGTTGTGACATTGTGGCGCGGAAAATTGCCCGACCTGTGTCTGCATCCCATAAACTGTCGGTGGATTCATTTCGGGATCTGTAGACCCCAGCCAAAATCAAGAGACCCATATATGCCTGGATGTCTGTTGAATCAACTGTCTTCCACTTGTCTTTGAAGACTCTTCTCCCCTCTAAATTAGTCATGGATATGACTATGTTTTCGATTGGCTCCGTCACAAACAAGTTGAAGCATGATTGTATGTCATCAATTCGGGATATGGCATATCTTGTTAGCCCTGCCCACATGGAAAAAACCTATATAAACATATATGTTTCAATATAGGTTTTGATATAGGTTTTACATATATGTGACATATATAAAATTGGCCGTTTTCCTATATTATTATATATACATATATGTACATATATGTACACATAATATAGGAAAACGGCCAATTTTATATATGTCACATATATTAAAAACCTATATCAAACCTATATTGAAACATATATGTTTATATAGGTTTTTTCCATGTGGGACCAATTTCACGTGTTCGTGTAGCGGTGTGTTTTCTGCGTTGTGTCGTAATCAAAGACAGACTGCGAAAAATTTTGCCATCAGGTCCTCACTTTATTCTGTATAACACAAATGGCAATATATGAGGACTTGTGCAGCATACAAACAGCATGCGGCAGCAACGCACAACGCTGAGAAAGAGAGATATTAAAAGTAACTTAAGTAAAGAAAAATAATCAACGAAACATCTGAATGTACATCACAGAGGGGTTTTGGATTACAATCATACAAATATATCATGTGAATTCAGCTGTTACATGAAACATGGCCTTAATTGAATCACCGCAAAAACTTTGTGCGACCTACCGCTGTGATGTCTCATGCAGACTGGGAAGCAGCAAAGTGCGTCAACACCTGGTCAACACCCCAAGTCAGCATGGCGGCAGGAAACCCCAAATATGGTCATGGCAAGTGGAATCACAAAATAATTGTCTAAATACATAACTGCTACATTCGCACATACATAAGTTCTTGCATAATTTTTTTCGTTAATTCTTAGTTTTTGCCTTGATAATAGAAAATATGAGCTAGGCATCATGTATGACAGTCAAAAATGAGATATGAGCTACAAAATGACCAGATCCTGCCATTAGCTATATAGAAGACATATCTTGTATGTATAGGGCATATATATGGATATGAAGAAGCAATACAGGAGACCTATATTTCCTGTATATGCACATATATGCACCTCAATTTTGCCTATATGTGGCATATATACACATATATGCAGTATATATACGCATATATGCAGCATATATATAGCATATATGCAGTATATATGCGCATATATGCAGCATATATATAGCATATATGCAGTATATATGCGCATATATGCAGCATATATATTATCATATATGTGCATATATGCAGCATATATGTACATATACACTGCATATAGGTTTCATATATGCGCATATATCCACATATAGGTTCTTTCCATGTGGGTGGCTTCATCTTCATGACATTTTCAGAAGAAAACCTGCCTTGCCTTGCCTCATAGGTGGGGATGAAGACCAGAACAAAGTTCCATCTTTTGACCAGAATGAAACGGTAACCTCAGCTGGGCACTCATCACTGGAAGACAGCTCCTCATCAGTTGTTTCAAGCTCCGTAGCCGATTCAGTGGTGCCTTCCTCTTCAGAAACATTTTCACTGCAAGATGCATCCTGCATTTCCTCCTCCTCACTAGTTTCTGAGTCAAAAATCTGATGAATAACATTATGTGCAGAGAGCTGCTTTGCCATTGTGCTGCCACAAATGAATGACAAGTAAGGTGCTGTGAGGCATTTATATATGCCTGTGCTATCGCATGATGTATATTTGTAAATATTGTCTAGTTCTGTGTGAGAACCTCACAGTTCCAAAACAAAATGAAGTCGGGTCACTGCAGTCACGGCCAGTTTGTGTTTGTGTGTGTGTGTGTGTGTGTGTGTGTGTGTGTGTGGTAATGTCAGATGGATAAATGTATATTAGATGCAGGTTAGGGTAGGATCA
Source organism: Megalobrama amblycephala (assembly GCF_018812025.1). NCBI lineage: Eukaryota > Metazoa > Chordata > Actinopteri > Cypriniformes > Xenocyprididae > Megalobrama > Megalobrama amblycephala. Next base: position 24,867,543 of record NC_063054.1, read on the forward strand.
AATTTCTCTCTGTGGAAAAGAATGTGTGTAATACTCAAAAAAGTTTGTGTGTTTTAACGTGTGTGTGTCTGGGTAGCGTGTGTATAAATGTATCGATACATGCACAGGTCCAAGGGCTCGATGTTTGCAAGCACATATGCTCATATGTGTACATGAAAATAATGAACATGCTCCTGAAAACTAAATTGTTCTGTTATTTTCAGTCTCTCCCATTCACTTTCAATGGTCGGCCATTGTGATCATTTTTGACCATGCCTACTCTCAGATAAATGAGGCCCACGATTAATCAGATGCAAACAGAAATATAAAACCAGTCCTAATTGAAAGAGAACAAGTTGACAAAAAGATTGAATCCAAGATTGGGTGAAAATATGGTATAATGAGTGATTTATAAGCTATTTTTTATAGGCCGGTCATTTTTGACCGGGAACACCACAAGTGTGACTATGTGCCATATTTTTTACAAAACAAAAGTTTCAAAACAAAATTCCTGGTGAAACATTAGAGTAGACTAGTGTGATCAACAGTAGCCTTTTGTTTTCTTTTTTTTTTTTCATATTTCCAAATTTACTCATAAATTATTTGTTTTTTACTCAAAAAATGAGATGCCTACTCTCAGATAAATGAGGCCCATGATTAATCAGATGCAAACAGAAATATAAAACCAGTCCTAATTGAAAGAGAACAAGTTGACAAAAAGATTGAATCCAAGATTGGGTGAAAATATGGTATAATGAGTGATTTATAAGCTATTTTTTATAGGCCGGTCATTTTTGACCGGGAACACCACAAGTGTAACAAGGTAACAAAACCCCCACAAAAAAGTAAGAAAATTTCCAAAAAAAAATTGAGATTTAGTTATACCCTTTGGGAACAAAGTCACTAAGTTTCAGTCCAAAGCGATAACATTAACTAGTATTTTCGGGAAAAAGAAAATCTTCTCCTGGTCAAATTGACCCGAACACCACATGAGGGTTAAAATGCGAATTGAATGATTTGATGACAAGGTGAACTCGTTTATGCCCATTTTAAATAGGCTATCACACATTTAAAAAAAGTAAAATAAATAAATAAGTAAAGGGAAAAATGTTAAAACGGTGTTAAAAAATAACCATAATAGTGCTCTCTTAAGAAGATATCAATTATACTTTATCAATATTAGGCTATATATCAAAACCCTGAAATAACACTAACATTAATGAGATAAAGAGTATTTTATAGTCTATTTATTGTCATCTGTCTGTGTCAGAAATTAACTGTAATTGATTAATTAATTTACAAGGGATTTTAGGATTTTTTTTCCTAATCTTATTAGATATGTATGCTTTCTTTAATGTTAAGTTCTTAAATTTTGTCATTTAAATTACAATAATATGATGCTATAGGTTGTTACCAATTAAATCAGTATCAAACAAAGGCTTGCAGAGGTGTCAAAGAAGCAGCACCTGAAGTTGCTTTTAGATTTATGAGTTGTTAGATTGCTCAGAGAGGGCAGTATATGTGTACGAATTACAATTGCATAATGTAATGATATTAATGTTTTACACATCATTTTGAATACAGAAAATTTTAAATGACAAAATGAAACTATAATTGGATTATGAAATTAATGTCACCAGTAGGTGTCAGCAAGTCTTTGTGTTAATGATTGAGTCATTTATTTAAGCGATTCGTTCAAAACGCTGATTCATTCAAGAATATATCAATTGGAGCTCCATAATCTTTTGGGCCATTGAATCACTCAGTCAACTGATTTGTTCAAAGACTCTGATTCATTCAGGAATGAAGCACTGCTCTGTGCGCTAGGAGTCAGTCACACAACGGTTCTGATATGCATTGGAAGTTTAGTCGGCAGAGAAATTAAAACACCGGTTTGTGTGACATTCATTAATACTCAATATTAATGAAATAAACTCAGAATATTGCCTTAAACAAAAGTTATAGCTTTAAGAAAAGGAAGAAAAAATAGCATGTTGCCTATTATATAAATATATTATGAAACAGAAGGATAACTTAATATAAACGTATATATATATATATATATATATATATATATATATATATATATATATATATATATATATATATATATATATTCATAGCCTATCTATCATTTCAATTCCATTCCATGTTGTCTAAAACAAAAGACATTTCTACACTCAATGTATCAAAGTTGTTGTCTGGGGGTAGTTGTGTGCAGCTGCAAAATAAATTAATAATTATGAGATAAACTAATATTTAACATGATGAATTAATGTCTACACAGAATTAAGCCCTGACTCTGCATCAGAACGATTTGTGTCAACATTCACTAGTCTGGCTATTTGATGAGAAAGAGATAAAATGTAGAATAAACGCGTTCGGTTAAGAATCAGTACAGCTGTAGAACGAGGGACTTTTATTCTGTTGAGCTGAACCGATGAACAACTGATGACGACATTGTTTGACGTCTGGTTGACCAATCAGCGGAAAGAGGCGTTTCATTCCCGCCCACATGTAGAGATTAGAGGTGTGTTCGAGCTCATGCAGCGCCGCACAGACCGATCGGCGGCTGACTTGAAGCAGTGCATGCCGGTAAGAAATTTTGTCCGACTTGAGACAGCGCCGACACCATGTGACTGTGACGTATAGCTTCAAAGTACCACGAGAGCGATTCGAGATCAGCCACCTGAGGCAGCCAGCGCAGTTTCTAAAGAGGAGCTGCACGAGCTCTGATGACGACACAGCTGTTTCACGATTGGCCGGATTCACCGCATGACAAAGATCACGTGTGTTTCGTGTTTATTGTCACACCTTCAGTTCCAGTAATGCTCAAAAATCTGTTTTTTTATAACAGTTAAAGCTCTTTTCATGTAGTCGCGATGTTATATTGTGTCATGTTTATCAAAATAAAACTGATAAAAAACGTAGACCCCACTATTGGCATTTAAATAATATATGCTTATGTTGAACTTTATTCTTGTAAAAACAGACGCTGTAAGCAGTACATAAAGTATTGAATGAAAGTGTCTCTGAAACATCAGCGTATTAGTCAAATATTGCATTTATTTCACTTCAGCTGTGATAAAGTATGCAAACGCAGCGCGAGCGTCGCTACGGGAAGCAGAAAGTGTCCAACTTCATTTCTCCGTTTTCAGCTCCTCCCCGCCTGCACACGGCTACTCTCGCCGATCGGTTGCATCCAGCCGCAGCCGATGTCGAACACACCTTAGGCTTGTTTTGAGATGAGCAAATTCTGCGCAGAACCGATCACCGGTGATCACCGCGACATGCATGCCGGTTAGAAATGTGTCCGAGGGTGGGCCGCCTTGCTCTGATGTCATGCCGACGTGTGTCAAAAACCTCTCGCGAGTGCGAGGCGGACGTGTCGGATTCTGCAGTCGAGCGCAGTTGCTCTCCACCGACTGCGCTGACCAAAAGCACGATGGGAAACGACTTGCTGACGACACAGCTTAAAGCTTATTGGTTTAAACAACCGTGATGTATTGATCTGATTTAAAATGTTTGATTTTAAAACTCTAATATCATGTTTTTATGTGTAAAAATAATATGTGAATATTCCCAAACTCTCTGACACAATGATCTCTCTATGGGTTATGCGAACGTTGTCATTTATAAAAAAAAATATATAAAAACATGTCTATAATTAAAGTAAAAATGATTGATACACACATCTTTCGAATGGAAATAAATAACAAGTACTTTGGGTGTATTGTTCATTATGTTTATTTTCATATAAAAGCAACAGAACTTAAATTACATCCAGTTTATCAGCAACACAGAAAATTTTCATTACATTGTTTGAAAATTCCGTTTACTTACATTATGTTAAACAAGTGCAATTTAACCACAATAAACACCGTTTTTCCCTGAGGTATAAGGACTTGAATGAGCTGCATATCGTCGCTTTCCGCCATTTTTGAATATGAAGAATCCTCTCCTGTGGCATCACGGGATAGCGCAGCATCCATCGTATGCCTACTACAGGTCATCCGGGTACTTCTCGCCTACTGTTTTTCGAATACTATGAATTCGGACATACTACTTGCCTCGCATACTGTCTTTCGCATACTATATAGTAGGGAAGTATGCGATTTCGGACGCAGCCTTCGTCTTGCCTGCACTTTTTTCACTCCTCCCCTAACTGCAGCCGCCTACTCTCGGCTGAACTTCAGGCGAGGCTAGGCGCATCTCAAACAAGCCTATTGAATATTCAAACTGCCTATTTGTTTCCAACCCCAGAACGAAAAAAGAAAAATCAAGCCATTTTTTTGTTTTCATTTTGAAAATGAAAAACGAAAAAAAGTGAGGTTTTCTAAATTTTCTGATTTCAATATCAAATCAAAACATGAATGAACGGAAGATACCCTGAGGTCCGTGTACGTTTTGATAGTTTGTTTTCCAATTTGAAATGAAATACGCAGAAACGAGAAAACGGTCGTTTCCCGTTTTTTCGTTTGTTAAAAAAAACGGAAAAAGAGATTTTGACTCGATTTTCGTTTTTTTCGGGTCACGGATAGAAAACAGAAACACGACTTCAAAACTCGTTTTCCACATGTGGGCGGTCATTACACGCCCCTTTCAGCCGATTGGTCAATCAAATCTGAGCCAGTGACGTCATCTTCAGTTCGTTCAACAAAATAACAGTCCTCTGCCGCTATATCAGTAGATGTCATAAATCGGCTTTCTTCTGTGCAACCTAATGCATATTTCACAGAAATATTTATTTCAGAAATGTTAATCAGCACACAGACTGTTGTAATGCTGTTTGTAGTTTAATATGCATAGTGAAACTGCCCATACACAGAGGAGCGGATGAGAAGCACGGATTAAAAAAAAAAAAAAAAACTACAGTTTTTATTTTATTCTATTTTGAATAAATAGAATAAATCACAATAAATAAGTAGTGTAAGCAATTTTGAAAAACGAACAATAGCTCATCTCTCTTTATTTATTTATTTATTTTATATAGCCTAACATTGCCTGCTGAATATAGGTGTAACGAGGCAGACTAGGGGAGATCCATTTTGCAGCTTTATTTAGAATATCAGAGTCGTACAGGCGAAGGTCAGATACCAGCAAAGACAGTGTCAGAGGCAGGGCAGATCATAGTCAAAAACCGAGACAGGCGGCAGACAAAGCAGGGTAAACAGTAAACAGGCAGAGATATCAGTAGGCAGGCGGCGGGCAGACAACAGGGGTAATAGGCAGTCCAAGGTCAAACACAGGGGATCATACACTGGAAATAACGCTCGGAAATGTAGCCGTGGCAAACAAGACTTCGCAAAGCATGGTGGGGTATGAAGGTCTTTTATAGTCCAGGAGATGTGGATCAGGTGGGGTGTAATCAGAGGAGGTCTCTGGTCCCCGGCCCCCTCTAGGTTCTCCACTCCTCTCGGACCACCTGCGGGCTTAAGCAGAGAGACATGGAAAGTGGGTGAGATACGGTATTCTGGGGGTAATGCAAGACGGTAAGAGACAGGGGTAATTTGTCAGATGATACTGAATGGACCCACGTACCTGGGACTGAGCTTTTTGCTGGGAAGACGAAGGCGAAGGTCCCTGGTTGACAACCAGACCCAATCCCCCGGATTGTATTCAGGAGGAGCCCGGCGTCTGCGATCAGCTTGCTCCTTCAGGCGCCTCACTGCCCTCTGGAGGTGAACATGAGCATTGTTCCACACTGCCTCACTTCTTTGCAGCCAGTGGTCCACGGCCGGGAGATCCGTGGGTTCTCCGGACCAGGGGAATAGAGGAGGCTGGTAACCAAGGATGCATTTGAAAGGCGTGAGTCCCGTGGATGGCTTGATCAGCGAATTCTGAGCATATTCGGCCCAGAACAAATACCGACTCCAGTCGGATTGATTCTGATGGCAACAGGATCGGAGGTGGCGTATGAGTTCTTGGTTCATCCTCTCAGCCTGGCCATTGGCCTCAGGGTGATATCCGGAAGTCAGGCTGATCGTTATGTTGAGCCTCTGGAAGAACGCGGACCACAGACGGGAGGTGAACTGGGGCCCCCTGTCCGAGACAATATCTTCAGGTAGACCATAGAAGCGAAACACGTAGTTGCACAGATGTTCAGCTGTCTCAAGGGCGGTAGGGAGCTTGGGCAGAGGAATAAACCGGCTGGCTTTGGAAAACCGATCTATTACGGTGAGTATGGTGGTGAATCCCTGAGAGTTGGGTAGGTCGGTGATGAAATCTATGGCTATGTGGGACCATGGACGTCGTGGAATGGGTAGTGGCTGCAACAGCCCGGCAGGAAGTTGGCGGGGTGACTTCGTGGTCTGACAGATGACACAGTTACGAATGTAGGTTATGACATCTGTTTGTAGTGTAGGCCACCAGAACCGGTTGTTGACGAGCTGAACTGTAGCGGCAATGCCTGGATGTCCAGCGCTGGGTGATGTGTGTATCATTTGCAGGACTCTGGCACGAAGAGGCGCTGGCACATAAGTGCGCCCGGCAGGGCAATCGGCAGGTGGTGGTTCTGTCTGGTAGGTGTGGGTGATCTCAGTCATTATGTCCCACTGAATGGGTGCGAGGATTAAGGATGAAGGCAGAATGGGTTCGTTGGTGGGAGGCGTAGCAGTAAACTCAAACTGGCGTGAAAGTGCGTCGGCTTTGGTATTCTTGGAGCCTGGTCGATAGGTGACGGTGAACCGGAAGCGGGTGAAGAACAAAGCCCACCTGGCCTGACAATGGTTAAGACGTTTGGCGGTGCGCAAGTATTCCAGATTTCGGTGGTCAGTTAACACTGTGAATGGATGTAGACTCCCCTCTAGCCAGTGTCGCCATTGTTCTAAGGCTGCTTTGATAGCCAACAGCTCTCGGTCGCCCACATCGTAATTCTGTTCCGGTGGGGTCAGTTTACGTGAGTAATATGCACACGGAAACAATTTGGGGGGACTGCCGTGCCGTTGAGACAGGATTGCACCGATTCCCGTGCTGGAGGCATCTACCTCCACAATGAATTCGAGCTCAGGGTCCGGGTGATGCAGGATAGGAGCGGTTGTGAACAACCGTTTTAATTTCTGGAAAGCCTCTGTCGAAGTCGTTGACCAGACCAGTTTGGTGTTCCCTTTTCTGAGCATGGATGTAAGTGGGGTAGCGACCATGCTGAAATTTCGAATGAAGCGCCGGTAGAAGTTAGCGAAACCCAAGAAGCGCTGCAATTCCTTGATGGTAGTAGGACGCGGCCAACTCACCACTGCCTGGACCTTATTGTCATCCATGGCGACCCCCTCCGCACTGATAATGTATCCAAGGAAGGAAGTAGAGGTCTGATGGAACTCGCATTTCTCTAGTTTGGCGTAGAGTTGGTGATGTATAAGTCTTTGGAGAACTGCCCGAACCTGCTGGACATGCTGTGCGAACGTGTCAGAGTAGATAAGAATATCGTCAATGTATACGATGACCCACTTGTTGAGCATATCACGAAACACATCGTTTATAAAAGCCTGGAAGATGGAGGGACTGTTGACCAGGCCGAACGGCATGACCCGGTATTCGTAGTGCCCAGTGGTGGTGGAAAAGGCCGTCTTCCATTCATCGCCCTCTCGAATGCGGATGAGGTTGTAAGCACTTCGGAGATCCAGTTTAGTGAAGTAGCGAGCGGAACGGAGTTGTTCTAGGGCTGCAGGAACCAATGGTAGCGGGTAGTGGAATTTTACGGTGATTTCATTAAGTCCACGGTAATCAATGCAAGGTCTCAGCCCACCGTCCTTTTTTTTCACAAAGAAGAAGCCCGCTGAAGCTGGAGATGTAGAAGGTTGTATAAATCCCTTGGCCAGCTCCTCCTCAGTATAGCTCTGCATAGCCTCTGACTCAGGTTGTGATAGGGGAAATATACGGCCCTTGGGTGGCGTAGATCCCGGAATGAGGTCGATGGCACAGTCGCTGGAGCGGTGTGGTGGTAATTGGGCGGCCTGACTCTTACTGAAGGCCTCTGAGAGATCCTTATATTCCTTGGGAAGCTTCTCGAGAGAGAGTGTGGGTTCTGGAGTGTTCTGGCGTTGGAGAGACTGGATACAGGTCTGATGACAGTGATCGGACCAGTGCGTTATCTGGTTATCTGCCCAAGCGATTTGTGGATTGTGTTGTCGTAACCATGGTAACCCCAGGATGACAGGATTTTGTGGTGAGTCAATGATGTAAAAACGCAAAGTCTCTTTATGTAGGGATCCGATCTGGAGTAAAATGTCGTCAGAGGTGTAGTTCACCTGTCCAGTCCCCAGGGGGCGTCCGTCTAGCGCCGCCACTGATAACACAGAGTCACATGGGATTAGATTAATGTTCTGCGAGTTCGCGAAATTCAGATCCATAAAGTTACCAGCTGCCCCGGAATCAACCATGGCATGAGTGTGCATAGTTACATCCTTATATGACAATTTTGCTGGTATCTCAACAGTGGAAGAAGTAGGAATGCGACTCACCGTTGTGGGGTTTCTCTCATGTGGCCAGCCTGACCACAGTATAGACACAACCTCTGCTGAATGCGTCTCTCGCGTTCCTCCTGGGACAGGTGAGTGGAACCAATCTGCATGGGCTCTGTATCAGGGGTTTCGGACGGCAGCACAGGCATGGACGGAGAATTTCTGATAGGGCGGCGCGCTCTGATCAGGTTGTCGACGCGGATCAGATCAATGTAGTTGTTAAGCGAGCGACCCTCATCGCGACACGCCAGCTCAGACTGGAGCTCAGTATTCAGTCCCTTGCGGAACAATAATTTGAGTGTGTCTTCAACCCAGGTAGTTTGAGCAGCGAGCGTGCGGAAAGTAAGAGCGTACTCCGCTGCGGTTTGTTTCCCTTGGCGGAGCGCCAGCAGTAGCTCACCGGCTTCGTTGCCCCCCTCGCCGTGCTCAAAGATCTCACAGAATCGCTGCAGGAATTCATCCAATGAGGTAAATGTGGTTTGTCCATTAATCCATACAGTGGTTGCCCACTCCAAAGCTTTACCAGTCAGTAACGAACAAACAAAAGCGATGCGACTCGCGTCTGTGGGATATAGCGCTGGCTGTTGAGAAACAAACAGTGAACATTGCAGTAGAAATCCCTTACATCTCGCTGGCGATCCATCGTATTTCTCGGGAAAGGCGAGCCGTGGGCTGCTAGTTGTAGCTGCGGGTGTGGCAGCCGCCATTGGTGGCGTGGCTGGCGGTGGGTTTTCAGCAGCGGGAGTGAGTCGCATACTTTGCAGTGTTTTGACCAGTTCTTCCGTGATTGAGGTTAAACGGGTGAGCTGTTGTTGATGGACAGCTAGAACACTTGCCTGGGTCGATAGCTCGGTCGACATGCGTTGTAAAGCCGCTGGATCGGGGTCTGGCGAAGTCTTCTGTAACGAGGCAGACTTGGGGAGATCCATTTTGCAGCTTTATTTAGAATATCAGAGTCGTACAGGCGAAGGTCAGATACCAGCAAAGACAGTGTCAGAGGCAGGGCAGATCAGAGTCAAAAACCAGGCGGATAGTCGAGACAGGCGGCAGACAAAGCAGGGTAAACAGTAAACAGGCAGAGATATCAGTAGGCAGGCGGCGGGCAGACAACAGGGGTAATAGGCAGTCCAAGGTCAAACACAGGGGATCATACACTGGAAATAACGCTCGGAAATGTAGCCGTGGCAAACAAGACTTCGCAAAGCATGGTGGGGTATGAAGGTCTTTTATAGTCCAGGAGATGTGGATCAGGTGGGGTGTAATCAGGCCAGGTACGGGGTTATGGGAAATGTAGTACAGGAACAGTTAATACTCAGGTGAGGGCGCCCTCAGGTGGCGATCGGAGGGAGCCACAGAGGCCGAGTTTGTGACAATAGGCTAATGTTAACTTTGGTTAAAAGATTGAGGGAATATGTAAAGATCAAACATTAAAGATCAAAATTACAGCTACATAGCTATTTTAGTTATGACAAAAATAATATATAAATGTTAAGCCAAAACGAATTAATTTAAAGAGCTGAACTGAAACAGAAACCGGCGTTATAACTACCTCTCTAATTTGACACAAATCCAAATGTTTCAATATTCACGATTAGGAGGCTAAACTATATTTATTATTTAAACGTTTTTATTGTAGCCTACACAAACTACTTAAAATGAGCAGTATAACTTTTTAGATTTGGTTGAATGTATGTTATTTTGACAGTTAACAGGCTGTCAAGTTACTAAAACTGATGTTGTGTGTGCGTGAGGCGCCGACGCGTTCACTTGAATTTTCTTATAAAAGCGGAAACAACATAAAATACTCAGACATTTATGGTCAAATATATGTAACACCATTCGAATCTGTGAAGGGTTAAATAGGCTATTATTTTTGTACACTCACAATAAAAACAAAACATTGCTCGTAAAATAAACAAAGAAATTTTCTGCAGTCTCGGTTTCCTTTCTGTGAACTTCTCAAAAATGAACCGACACTCATATTGTCGCATTTTTTCCCCTTTCATTTTGTAATATGTTAATTAGCTACTTAAGTGAAATAAATTTCGCGCATAGACATAGGCTATTTATTCCTTTTATATAGGCCTAATTGAATCCTTTTTTCTTCGTACACAAGCGCGGCAGGTGCATGATGATGATGAATCCTCATGTTCTGTTTATTCTGCTATTTGTTCATGTAGGCTAAAACTAAACCCCTGGGATTTTTTTTAATGATTCACAGACATTTATCAAATTTCGTTTAATTCTAATTTAATATAATCTTGTCGGTTAATGAAACGATGATCGCATCAAGTTGAAAGTCAGGGGGAAAAACAGAAATTATATTGACAAGGCAACAATAATTTTCGTTTAGTTTAAGTTTTTCAAAACATCCACAGAACTGCATACAGTAAATTTTCCCGCTGTTTAAGCCACGAATATTTACAAAATAAAATAATTACAAAGATGATAAAAGATAATAAAATAATTACAAAGATAATAAAAGTTCTATGTTTAATATACGAGAGTTTTTGTTTTGCTGTTGTCCACTAAAGCAATTGACGCAGAATCGCCAATAGCCGTTAAATAGAAATTGAAAGTAAAATGTTCAGGGCCATAGCTAATTCATTCAAAAGCGAAGGAAAGACAGAAAAAGTGAGGATAGCAAGTAAACTGTGACATATAATAATGTTCACTGTGTTCATAAAAGTGTTTAATTTAAGAGATAAAATCAGCATGGCCATTTATAAGCTAAGGAAAACTAAAAAGCCCCCCGATGGTGATACCGTTATTAGGTGTTGCCACCTAGTGGAGCCTATTTTCTAATATGACTGCATAGTCTACTGCAAGGAATGCGTCTGCTAAATGATTGAATTTAAATGTATAAAATGTAAACAAAACATTAAAATAAGAAAAAAAAAAAAAAAATGAGTGCAGTAGCCACTGATCTGTCTGTTATTATGTATAGCCTGATCGGTGGTAGCAGCCCAAAGGATGTCATGCGCTTGGTAACAGATGTAGAGGCATTTACATTTTAAAAACACAATGACAGCTTAAAAACAGACTTAATTAAACTTACTGTAGGTTTTTTACACTTTTTTTATCTGTGCAAACATATTTCTGTGAAATACGCGTTAGGTTGCACAGAAGAAAGCCGATTTATGACATCTACTGATATAGCAGCAGAGGACTATTATTTTGTTGAACGAACTGAAGATGACGTCATTGGCTCAGATTTGATAGACCAATCGGCTGAAAGGGGCGTGTAATGACCGCCCACATGTGGAAAACGAGTTTTGAAGTCGTGTTTCCGTTTTCTATCCGTGACCCGAAAAAAACGAAAATCGAGTCAAAATCTTGTTTTCCCGTTTTTTTAACAAACGAAAAAACGGGAAACGACCGTTTTTTCGTTTCTGCTTATTTCATTTCAAATTGGAAAACAAACTATCAAAACGTACACGGACCCCCTGATTATACCCTGATTCTCCCTCACCAACTCTGCTGTTGTCTGACTTGTACTGGTGCTGGTATTTCAAGAGTCACTCTCAACCTATCAGTCCATAAAAATAAAAAATCAGTCTTCATCTATTTCATGATCACTTCAGCTTGTGATTCTTATTCATGTTTTAGGATTCCTTGCCTTAGCGAAGTCTTTAAGTACCTGACACCTTGTACTTCTGGAGACTCCAGGTAGTTTGGAGTTCTGGAAAATGGAGGCACTGAAGATGGGGCACTATTACGCATCTTCTGAAAGAGTACAGAATCTCCAGATCAAAACACAGGAGAAGTAAATGTAAAATAACGTGATCATCAAACATTAAACAGCATGTAAATACTGCAAAACTGCCTAATGTTACTGAATGAAATGTCGACCCAGGATGAGCTATAGGATTGTGAAGTTTTGTGGGTGTTGATGGACTCGATCTGCTTTTTGATCAACCTTCTGTCCGGACGTCTTTGACAAAAATGCGATTTCCCAGCTTTCTTTTAAAATGTTGTTGTTGTTGTTGTTGTTTATGAAACTTTCCCACATTCAAGTGTTGATAAAAAAAAGGATGCATGAAGTTAGAATAAAATGTTTTTAAAATGGAAAGAGTTAAAGGTATATTTCAAGTAGCCTATAAAAAAATGGATATCAAAATAGGAACATAGTAGTATACTAAGTCTTAAAGTGCAAAAATAATATATATATATAGACAAATCCGGTGAAACACGGAAGTAAAGCAGCGCCGCCATTACTGCCCCAGCAAACACAGTACGTTGTGACGACGTCGTCAGTTAGTCGTCATTTGGTCAGCGTGACATTACTTTATGACAACGTTGTGAGGACGTCGTGGTAATGTTCCATTTTTTAGAATCTTGGCTAACGTTCCAGAAACGTCCCAGCCAACATTCTATCATGGGGCCCATGTGGGCCCCATATGGACTGTAAATATGGGGCCTGTGTGGGTTTGTCCATGGGTTCCATGTGGGCCCCATCTGAATTAGCCCATATTAATCCCATATGGGGCCTGACTGGGGTTAATGTGGGGCCCAAATGGGCAACACATACAAGACCCATATTGGTCCCACTTATAACCCATCCAACAAAATAAAGTTGGGGCCTGACTGGGGCTAATGTGGGGCCCAACTGGGCAACACATATAAGGCCCATATTTGTCCCACATATGACCCAGCCAACAAAACAACTGTGGGGCCAATGTGAGCCCCATATGGCTGTAAACATGGGGCCTAGATGGGTTTGTCTGCGGGTTCCATGTGGGCCCTGTATGAATTAGCCCATATAAATGTCATATAGAACCTAAGTGGGGCCCAACTGGGCAACATTCATAATCATACATCTACTTGACTATTCCACTGGTCATTCATCTACAAAAAAAAAAAAAAAAAAAAAATCACAAAAAATGCAAGGTGCAATTTACAAAAAATTAATCAGACCTTTAAAAGTTCAGTATATCAAGTACTTTTATTATAATTCAAACATTTTCAATAAAAGTTTTTGTAAAGTGTTAAACACCAACATTACCATTTAAAACGGTGATACTATGCCAACAGCTGGTTTTACATAACCAAACTTATGTAACATTTAAAAATATTACTAATAAAAAAAATAAAAAACAGTCAAGAAATTAAAACACCGGGAACAAAAACCTGGTAATTTTCTGTCTGTTCACCAAAACATCTGATGCTTCCAAACAGTAATAATATTTAAAAAAGAAAGCTTCATGAATAGACTTTATATGGAGAGATAGAAATGTCTTAATTTCATTAATAACGTCACTTGTGTTTCAGAGATGAATGAAAGTCTTATGGGTTTAAAGCAGGGGTGTCAAACCCCTGGAGGGCCACAGCCCTGCATATTTTAGTTGCAAACCTGTTGCAACACACATTACATCTAGTTTTCAAATAATCCTGAAGGGTTTGAAGGCTATGGCCCTCCAGGATGAGAGTTTGACACCACTGGTTTAAAGGGATAGTTCACCCAAAAATGAAAATTGAAAATGTTTATCTGCTTACCCCCAGCTCATCCAAGATGTAGATGTCTTTGTTTCTTCAGTAGAACACAAATTAAGATTTTTAACTCCAAACGCTGCCGTCTGTCAGTGGTACAATGCAAGTCAGCGGGAACTTGGACTATAAAAGTAAATAAAACACGACAGACAAATCCAAATTAAACCCTGCGGCTCGTGACGACACATTGATGTCTTAAGACACGAAACGATCGGTTTGTGCGAGAAACCGAACAGTATTTATATCATTTTTTTAACTCTAATACACCACTACGTCCAACTCCGTTCAGCTTCCGGTTAGTGAGGTCTGATCGCGCTCCGACAACGGCAGTGATGTCTTGCGCATATACTTCAATGAGTGCTAGACATCACTTCCGTTGTCGGAGCGCGATCAGACATCACGAATCGATTGATGAATACAGTTGGACGTAGTGGTGTATTAGAGGTAAAAAATTATATAAATACTGTTCGGTTTCTCGCACAAACCGATCGTTTCGTGTCTTGGGACATCAATGTGTCGTCACGAGCCGCAGGGTTAAACTTGGATTTGTCTGTCGTGTTTTATTTACTTTTATAGTCCAAGTTCCCGCTGACTTGCATTGTACCACTGACAGACGGCAACAGTTGGAGTTAAAAATCTTAATTTGTGTTCTACTGAAGAAACAAAGACATCTACATCTTGGATGCGCTGGGGGTAAGCAGATAAACATAAAATTTTCATTTTTGGGTGAACTATCCCTTTAAATCAATAGAAGAAAGAGAAAAGATTTTTATATTTTGGGTGAACAATCCCTTTTAAACACTTAAAACCTCAACGACAACATAAAACACAAAAACTGTTTAACTTACAATACAGTATTAAAATACTTGGTCTCAACAATTTGTATAGATGGACACACACAAAACTGATCACAGTCCTGAAGACTGCTGTGACCTGATTGCTCTCTTTCCGCCCCTGTCTCTAGCCCCTGTGAACCATTTTGAGAGTGCTTTTTCTATGTCTTTCTGGTTCACAGTCTTGGTCATTGCATTCTTCTTCAGTCCACCTATAAAAACAAAAGATACACACAATCATATGAAATGTCCAGCTACTTACATTTTATTTTATAGTGTCCTTGTCACAGTGTAGGTGTACATATAACTACTTAGTAATGTTAATTAACAACATTTTACTTACTACAGGATTAAAATGTTAGTTCTCCCCAAAATTAAAATTGTAATTTACTCACTCAAGTATATGATGAATTAACTAAATGAACTAAATTAATGTGCAATATATTTCAACAATATGTAAAATGTAACAAACACTGTAAAACAGTGCTACCCATATTTGTTAATATTTTACTGTCACCCAATCCACCTCACCTGCCGCTTTTAGGAGCAAGTTATGTCAAATGTCTTTAAAACTAAGTATTTTTCCATTCAAACGCGGTTATTACTATAAATTGTGTGGAAATTCCATGGGAAATTCAGTTTCCACTCAGGTGAAAAAAATGGCGGCAAGACGGTCACAAAATGCATAAGTGAAGCATAAAATGAACAACAACCGAGAATCCTACTTCATTAATGGCAGGCAAGAACAAAACTACACCTTACAGCAACAAAAACGACATGCTTTAAGTCTTTACAGACATTTTTAGCGATTACGCGGCCAGAAAAAAAAAAACACATCACAATTTTAAAGGCTACATTATGTTAAAGGTAATTTAAACGTTCAAAACAATGTTCCCTATACTTGAAACCGTAGATAATTAAACCATTTCTAGAAAATATGCATTTTACCTGCTTATTTTCGATCCGTCTCGATCACTGCTGACCGTTAAAAGTAGTACCTCCTGTCTCCTGCCGTGCTGCCGCACCACTGTGCTTAGAAACTGTATCCGCGCGCCAGCGCGGAAATTCCTTTTGTTCGAATATTTAAAATATTTACAGTTATAAATTTAAATGTACGCTTATTTTCAGAAAAGATCATTGACATATGATATTATATGATATAATATTATGTGAAAAAATCTAACTAAAATTGGAATACAAAAGGACTACTTTGTCAAGCGGAAGGTTGTCAGAACATTTGAGAGTGTAGGCTACAGTAGGTCCCATGTGAGACCGATATCCGCTTGTTAAGTCGTGACGTCAGACTTAACAACCGAATAAGTCTTCTAGTTTAAAAAACAAAAACCATAAAAAAAACATTAAAAAGGGTTGTCCCTGCTATGTGTGCATTAAAAGAAAAATGCATTTTTGCATAGGCAGATATAGATAATCCACACATTTTCATTTAAAATGTTTTAAAATAATTTTTTAAAAAACATTCTCTTTATAAGTTTTTTTACATTGGCACAAAAACAAAAATAAAAACATTCCAATACAAATTTTTTTACACTTTTATACAAATCCTGATTTAGCACTAGATTTTAATATCGTAATAATATATGGAAAAAGAAAAATGAAAAAGAAAAGAAAATAAATGGAAAAAGAAAATAAGTGTGTGTGTAGGGGGGTGCTTGTATTAGAATTCAACTACTGCTTTCTTATTAAAATAATTGATAAAAGGCATGCTGCATATTTATTTATTTATTTATTTGCTCCATTTTATCACTGACACCAAAAACTAAAAAAAAAAAGCTAAAAAAAACTAAAGCTAAAATTGGGTCTGGATCCAACTGCTTTTCCTACACTTCTGACAGCAACTGAAAAACTGAAATCCAATAATTACCAATCTTAGGAAAATGCCAAAACATATGTCCTAGTGATGCTGGTGTTTGACCACACATATCACATAGTGGGTCTACAGAGGAAAATATATTAGAGAGCTTTAGTTTAGAAAGGTGGAGTCGATGTAGGTTTTATAAACATGGAATAAGAATGAACTTGTTCTTGTGCTTCATCCCATTGCCAATCTTCAATATTTATTCCTAAAAAGTGGCTTTTAACCAATAAAGTTTAAAGGTGTAAAGATGTATTTAAGTGTGAAATTATTTTGCCCACACAGATCCCACAAAGGTCTCATATCTATATGGGACCCACATTGTGAAACACACATGGGACCCACATAAACTGCCCATTTGCAGCCCATGCCCACATAGATCCCATGAAGGTCCCATATAGTAAAACCTAAATGGGACCCACATAAACTGCCCATCTTTAGCCCATGCCCACATAGATCCCATGAAGGTCCCATATAGGCCTAGTAAAACCTAAATGGGACCCACATTGTGAAACACACATGGGACCCACATAAACTGCCCATCTTTAGCCCATACCCACATAGATCCCATGAAGGTCCCATATGGTCAAACCTAAATGGGACCCACATTGTGAAACACACATGGGACCCACATAAACTGCCCATCTTTAGCCCATGCCCACATAGATCCCATGAAGGTCCCATATGGTCAAACCTAAATGGGACCCACATTGTGAAACACACATGGGACCCACATAAATTGCCCATCTTTAGCCCATACCCACATAGAACCCATGTAGGTCCCATATAGTAAAACCTATATGGGACCCACATTGTGAAAAACACATGGGACCCACATAAATTGCCCATCTTCATCCCATGCCCACATAGAACCCATGCTGCCCAGCTATAACCCATATGGGGCCCACATATCAATGTTGGCTGGGGTCGCGGGCACGTCCTCAAAAGACGTCGCTGGTTAATACCACGGAGAACGTTGTAGCGACGTGGTCCACAGGTCTCCTGATAACTTTCCAGATATTGCATTAAGCCAACATTATGTTTGTTAATATGGCATTTGGATAGTATGAGTAAATTTAATTGATTCAAGCTTTTTAAACGAATCGACATAGTTTTATTTATATTTGAGATATACCTACTAAACATATTCATAAAATATTTGCCAGCAAAACTACCTAACATTTACTTAATAAATTGTGATTATTCATATGTTTGTGAACAAGAGGTTTACTGAATGATAACGTTGTGAGGACGTCGTGGTAAAGTTCCATTTTTTTTTTTTTTTTTTTTTTTTTTTTTTTTAAGAATCTTGGCTAACGTTCCAGAAACGTCGCGGGCACGTCCTCAAAAGACGTCGCTGGTTAATCCCACGGAGAACGTTGTAGCGACGTGGTCCATTGGTCTCCTGATAACTTTCCAGATATGTAACTTTTTGTGTTCAAAATGTACAAAAATTATACAATGGGAATGTACAACATGAATACATTTTCCAAACCGTGTTTTTGTTGTACCCTGAATCATTATGGTACACCTAGATAAGTGTTTATATTCGGACTATTTTAGACCAGTCTGGTAGGAACCGCTGCGGAGTAGCACAAATACCTGCGTGATTCGTCATAGACATAAACAGAGAAGTAGCTCCGGCTACAATGTTCTTCCGCAAGATGCATGCCGTTCTGTTTAACCGTTAGAGCGCCAAAAGTTATGGACATGTTTATATATTATATGTTGTGTTTGTGAATGAAGGAGATTTATTGGATGGGGCACGCGCGAGACAAATTCGAAATTTTAAATGAGCAAGTCTAACGGACTTTCGGAGAATCTTGAGTACTGCGCATGCGCATCATTTTGTTCTGTAACGGTCGACTTCCAGCAGACGGACACGGAGTAAAAGGTAAGCCCTTAAGGTACTGCTTTTATTCATCGTTTTTGCCCATGTGACACTAAATATCACTTGTGATGAGTAATGTTAGTGCAGTGTTTTTGGTTTTCTAAATGTATTTCATAAATAAATTACGTTTGGTTAATGTGCGCACGAGCGCTGTCCCCGTGAGGCGGTCTGAGGTAACTTAGCGTTAATGTTAAAATTATCTGAGACGCAGTTTTATATTCTTATTTTAGTTATTTTAAGTGTAACGTTCACTGTTTAATGCTCTAAACGGCAAAATAATCACTTATATTCGTTAAACGGCAACTGTAGTAAAGTGTTTTTTAATTTTAGACCCTGCCTGGCCTCCTTGAAGCTCATATGAACCATATTGAAAATTCAATAAAATCAGACACGGTTAATTACTTCACGATTTGTTTACTTAAATTCTTTGTAATGACAGCCAGTGAAGCAGCCAAATCAATGATTTAGAGTTGTTTATAACAAAATATTCTCGTTTGTCGCCACTTACTGGTTTAATGTGAACGTTATGTGTGAGTCTATTCATTCTAAGAAATCTAACATACTTTTTATTTTCAGCAGCTGGAGGAGAGACAGCCTGTGCAGCAACAACAAGACAACAATGATTATAAGCAGGGGTGGGTATTAAATTAGTTTCTGACTTGTTCAGTACCAGTAGATTTATAAGATTTATAAGGTCCTGGACTAATGGTGCTGCTATCGGTATGTATGTAACGTTCAGTCATTAATTGCCCTTTATATACAACCACATATCATTCAGATAATCTCCAGGTGGACTGCACGGGTCCAGGATCAAGAGATCATTCATCATGCAGACCATGTTCCAGGAGAAGCAGCGTATACTGGGTGAACAACTATGCCTCACTTTTCCAATATCACTTAGGTAAGACTAAATGGATTTAAAGTGATTTCAATCATGGTAATTTGTTTCAGGTCTGCTTGATCATTTTGTTGTCCTGGATGTGAGAACATGGTCAAAAGATGTGTCAATCAGCATCCAGCCATAAAAGCAGCCTTCTCGTTAAAGGGTTAGTTCTCCCAAAAATGAAAATTCTGTCATTTATTACTTACCCTCATGTCGTTCCACACCCGTAAGACCTTTGTTAATCTTCAGAACACAATTTAAGATATTTTAGTTGAAATCCGATGGTTCAGTGAGGCCTCCATAGGGAGCAATGGACATTTCCTCTCTCAAGATCCATTAATGTACTAAAAACATATTTAAATCGGTTCATGTGAGTACAGTGGTTCAATATTAATATTATAAAGTGACAAGAATATTTTTGGAGCACCAAAAAAAACTAAATAACGAATTATTTAGTGATGGCTGTTAAGTTAAACTTGAAATTCTAAGGGAAAAAATTGTATTCATTATTGTTAAATAAAGACTGGAAATCTATCGGATGAGATGAGGTTTGATGTGAGATCAAAATGAATGAATACTATTGGTTGTGGACACGTAGTGCAACCTGGAAGGAACAAGGAAGCTGATTGGCCATTGGATCTCCACATGTCACATAGAACCAGGTGTGCCTGTTTGATTATCAGTGTGCAGAGGATCTCTGCTGGCAGTGAATGCGCTTCTTTTACCCAAGTTGGTGCTAATACTGGTTATAAAACCAAAGGATAAGTGTTGTTAAAGCATGCATGGATATAGCCACTGAGTTTGGAAGAAACCACATGCTGAGTTTGGTCAAAGACAGTTGGGAAAAGCCACAATGTGTTCATCAACTTTGAGACGCTACTGGTTATTAAGCTAAACATCTGACTAAGCATCTGAGTTAAACATCTGAATTAACCTGTGAAGAAAAGCAAATGAGGATCAAGTTGTTACTGAAAATAAATTGCTTCGATGATAAAGGATGTTTTGAGTTATTCCATGCGCACTCAAGAGTTGGTTGAAGCCTTTGTCAAGTTAGGGTAAACATTGTGGCAGAGAAGAATCCCTAGATAACTTGACAATGGCCGATTTCAAAACAATGCTTCAGGAAGCATCGGAGCACAGATGAATCAGTGTGTCGAATCTGCTGTACGGAGCGCCAAAGTCACGTGATTTCAGCCGTTGGCAGTTTGACACGCGATCTGAATCATGATTCGACACACTGATTCATTTGTGCTCCGATGCTTCATGAAGCAGTGTTTTGAAATTGGCCATCACTAAATAAGTCGTTATTTTGTTTTGTTTTTTTGGCGCTCCAAAAATATTCTTGTCGCTTTATAATATTAATATTGAACCACTGTACTCACATGAACTGATTTAAATATGTTTTTAGTACCTTTATGGATCTTGAGGGAGGAAGTGTCCATTGCTCCCTATGGAGGCCTCACTGAGCCATCGGATTTCAACTAAAATATCTTAATTTGTGTTTTGAAGATTAATGTCTTACGGGTCTGAAACGGCATGAGGGTGAGTAATAAATGACAGAATTTTCATTTTTGGGTGAACTAACCCTTTAAAAGGCTCAGGAGGACAAACAGGTAATTCACAGGGTTGAATTTCACAATTCAATTACTCACAGAGACAAGGAGATGTTAATAATTCTGAATTTGAGGGGTCAGCAATTTTACTATTTGATACATTTACACTTTTTATTTAATTCAGAAATCATTGTGATTGATGAATCTGAATAAAGGTGATGTGTACATTTATTTAGAAATCGGATTTGATATTTTAAAATGCACTGTCTGTCCAAAATTACAGACTTTCCCGCTGTTGGTGCATATTAACCATCATCCTGTCATTGTTTCTTTTCTGTTTCAAAAAGCAGACTTTATATTTATCATTCCAGGTCCTGATTAGGAGACGCAGAGAACATGAAGCTATGTGCCATGCTATTTATATTTATCAAGCAGTAAAAATGCTCAAAACTAAACAGAAGCATTTTGAAATTTTATGACAACCGTCATTTATTACACTGCATTCATTCAACAACAATGGTTACACATGCTTTACACTTTCAAATTTCAGTTTTTAATCTGATCAAGTGTTTACATGTCCTATCGAACAGATTAGAAAAGGTTTAAACCACCCCTTACAATCAGAATGAAATTTTAAAATCTGATTTGGCAAATTTATTCTGAATGACATGGTTGCATGTGACTTAAAGGGATAGTTCACCCAAAAATGAAAATTCTGTCATCATTTACTCACCCTCACCGATTACAAATTAATTATTAGGGTCCATGTAAATGCAGCTATTGTATAGTCTCAAATGATACACAATCACATCACATAGGCTGCTTGGCAACCCTATAACTTTTTTAAATCTGAAGCTATAGCAGCAACATTAGCTGTGTTTACATGGGCTCTAATAATCAGACTTTAATCAGACTAGTAGCACAGATGGAATAAAAAGTCACATGTAACCACATTAGTTGAAATGAATTGGCCGGGTCCAATTGACATTTAATTCGGATTGAAAGGGCATGATTAAAGCTTTTTTAAAATCTGTTCGATTAAAACTGTTCGAATCAATTTGACTATCAAATACAATCCAAAATCTCCTTCCTCTCATCATCTCATCCGCAAGCTTCTTGTTTTGGGCGTTGAAAGGGGCATTTTTACTCCTTGATAAATATAAACAGCATGGCACAAAGCTTAATGTGCTCATCGTCTCCTAATTAGGACCCATAATAGATAAATGTTAAGTCTGTTTTTAAAACAAAGAAAAGCTGTGTAGTGCAGTCGTGCAGTGTACCAACTGCTTTGACATGATTATCGGGTTAACTAACTTGTATGCAAGGGCTCACAAACTACTGAGTTTTCGAACTTACAAAGTGTACGCCTGCCTAAAGTGTTAGTTCACACAAAAATGAAAAAAAAAAATGACTCACCCTTATGTCATTCTGAACATGCAAGAATGTGTTGTTCATCTTCGAAACATAAGTGAAGATATTTTAATGAAATCTGAGATTTATCTCCCTCAATTTACAGACCATGCAACTAACACTTTGATACTTCAAAAAGTTCATAAAGAGATTGTAAAAGTTATCCATATGAATGGAGCAGTTTAGTCCAAATTTGAACATGAACTTCAAAGAGACTTGTTCGCTTAATGCAATATACAGTTTGAGTTTAGACTTTTATTTACATATAAACATTAATTAGCGAACATAAATGGAAGCTCAACTGTACTTTTTGTATATTCACTAGTGTATTAAATTTGTTCATTATATAAAGTGATCGAGTTTATTCAGAAAATTTGAACTAAACCTCTCAATATTCATTAGATTAGATTTACGATCTGTATGAACTTTTGTTTTAAACATCAAAGTGGCAGTTGTGTAGACTGTCAGTGGAGGGACAGAAAGCTCTCAGATTTCATTAAATTATCTTTATTTGTGTTTTGAAGATGAACGAAAGTCTTAACAGGTTTGGAACGACATGAATTCATGTCATGATAAAAACAAATAATGTTGTAACTCACAATATATACATATTTTAATGATTTCAAAATACTATCAAAAATTTAAAAAAAACTTCATAATCGCAATTCATTTAGGCTACATGAAATATGCCCTTACTGTATTTTTTCTTAAAATATTTTTTTCTTGCTTTCGTGTACAGAAAGATGTATTTTTGAGGAGGCTGCAACAACGACTAAAGCAAGGGACACACTTAACGACTGTAAGGCCGATTATAAATAAACTAATTAACTGATCTTGCCCAAACACGTTGAGTCAGAGCCAGTTGCATTCAGTCTTTTATAATCTGTAAGTATTTAAATCCACTTCAGTCGAAGGAAACAGTTTTTAAGTGTGTTGATTTCAGTCTTAGAATGTTTCTTCTAGTCGTTCAGTTCAGTGTGTCCCCAGCTTGAAGTAATCGTTAATGTAAGTTCTTTGAGAATTTGTGCACTGTTTATTATCTAAATGTAATAATGTACACTGCCAATCAAAGATATTGAGATTTGGAAGATGTAGCAAAATTTAATTTATTCCTTTGATGAAAAATTTTCAGCATAATTTTTCTAGTCTTCAGTGCCACTTGATCTTTGATCATTCTAATATGCTGAATTGATGCTCGACATTTCTTTTGAAATGTGCTGCTTCATATTTTTGTGTTCTTGAGCATCAAATCATCATATTAGAATGATTTCTGAAGGATCATGTGACACTGAAGACTGGAGTAATGATGCTGAAAATTCAACTTTGATCACAGGAATAACTTACTTTTAAAAATAGATTAAAATAGAAAACAGTTAATAGTAAAACTATTTTAGAATATTAAAGTAAAACTACTTCACAATATTATTATTTTACTGTATTTTTTCATCAAATGCTGCCTTGGTAAGTAGAAGAGACTGCTTTTAAAAGTAAAAATGCAACTTCTAACAATTTAATTCAACCTTTCAGCTGCCAGAGGAGGATGATGATGGCAGTGGTGACCGAGGTGACTGTGCAGCTCAGGATGAAGAAGAGGAGGAACATGTAAGTTAAACATGCTTTCCTCATACCTTTCTAACAAACAATAAACCTGACTACAATAACTACTATAATATATTTTTTTTTAGCTTCCAGTTTGCAAAAATCCAAAGTGAATATATAGAGACCATCCTCCTATCCTTGCCTCAGCAGAACCTGAGAAAGACCCTCTTCCTCTTCTCTCACAGCTCTCCATCATCTACCTCTACAACACTGTTGGCAAGAGTGTTATACACAGCTGAGGACACGGTAATGAGAGATCTCAAATTCTTCCTCAAAGTCCGCATGTTCATTTTCTTGAACAAAAACTGTACATGTATTTTTGGGTGGGCCAAACTATTATTTGAAGAAATGCTAAAAATCTCTATATTGTTCTTTGTACATATCTTTTACTCTTTATGAATGTCATCTTCTGGATTTTTTTTTAGCTTTTGAGAAGCTCAAGGACTGTATATCTTTGGTAATTGTGATATTGTCTGGCAGTAAAGCAGTATTAAAGCACATTACCTCAGTATATTTGTAGCAGCTGCCTCATACAGGACACTTAGGAAATGGTTTAATATATATTTTTTGCAAATAAAGTAATAAAATATCTGCTGAATCTTTTTCATATCTTTGTCATTTTTGTGCCAAATTATGGATAGTAGTAATCATAAGAGTATCTATAAATATAATTGATAAAATCATTATTTAACTATACCCATCTAATGATAAAACACTTTGTCAATTAAAAGAATAAAACATATTAATCACTGGTTACATTTATTTATTGATTGTATTGTTTGATCTATGAATGTGTTCAATTTATGAATTCATGTGTTAACACTTTACATGGTTAAAACATGGTTACATGGTAATATTCAAATGTATTGGCTTAGTAATTGTACAAAGTAACAATGCTGATGATTTCATGGATGCAGTTTGTTTCTAGCCATTTTCTGTCAGAATTTAATGAGGGTTTCTATTGGTTTCCACTACATATTTTGATCTGCAAATGTATTAACCAAAGCAATACAATTCCCTATAACAATTAGAATTTATTATAAGGTTTTATAGCAGAGAATGAAGTGTTTATCAGTTCTGCATTGATTTCAAGGTTATGGACGGTGCACATTTCCATTCCCCGGAGTAAAGGTCGAGGTGGTATTTTGGTCTTTAGGACGTACCTGTCACGTTCCAGCAACGTACCACTAAAACGTCGCCACAACGAATATGGGAATCACAAAGTTACGTCGCTGGAACGTTATTCGGGACGTCGTTGCAACTAATATGAGCCGATCCGGTTACGTTTTCACAACGTGCCAGTTTGGTCGTTAAGACGTTACTGTCACGTTCCAGCGACGTACCGCCATAACGTCGCCACGACGAATATGGGAATCACAAAGTTACGTCCCTAGAACGTTATTTGGAACGTCGCTGCGACTAATATGAGCCGATCCAGTTACGTTTTTACAACGTGCCAGTTTGGTCGTTGAGACGTACTCCTCACGTTACAGAGACATACCACTATAACGTCGCCACGACGAATATGGGAATCACAAAGTTACGTCCCTAGAACGTTATTTGGTACGTCGCTACAACGAATATGGTCCGGTCCAGTTACGTCGTCACAACGTAACTGTGTTAGCTGGGGCGTGCCTTGCTGCTAAAGTAGCAGAAGTAGCGTGTTGGTCCCGTAGGCTGTAGCAGATGTTAGCTATATAGTTTTTTAGTATGTATGCTGTCCAGTGATGCCGGGCAGAGCGTGTTGTGTGGTTGGTTGTTTTAACAACAGCACAAAACTACAGGCCTGGAATAAAACCGTTTGTGTAATCCACGAAGCTTTGTTGCACATTGACTGCCCAGGTTTACGGCCATACGGATTGCACAGAGTTCCTGGTCGAGCGGAGGACCAAGATGTGCGTCAAAAGTGGATGAAACACATAACCGAGATGGCTCATCGCATGCCAGATGATTAATAAAATAATCTTGAATACCTGTAAGAACATGTATTTTATTGCTACTACTGGTCGTGGCTAAGGCCATCCTTAAAAATATTTTGGTTTGCCGTAACAGCCAAAAAAATAAAAAATGGTCGGTAGGTCGTAAAAAATGTAAAAAAAAAAAAAAAATTTTATTGCATCACATTAAGTGTATTGTGATTGTCAAAACATTTTAGTAACTAAGCTGACTTTTATTAGGTTTAGTGACATGTTACAATGTTTACATGGTAGGCTACAATTTCTGGTAAGCTACACTTTTATTATTTTTATTCAATTATTATTATTTAATTATTATTGTGATTTGATTTAATATTGACTCATTTGGATAAATATTAGCTAGGCTACACAAGGTAGGCATTAATTTTTCTCAAGAAAAAAACAACTCACCTAACTAAATGCTGTAAACATACAGAGAGCCCTATCAGCTGGCAGTATTATTTAAAAATAACAATTTAAATATAATGCATTTTTTATTATAATAACTTTATTTAATGATATAAGTAAAAATATAATAAAGATGTAATACAGTACACATATCAGCCAAAACAGGTTCTGTGTGAGGGGCTGCTAGCTGACAGCGTTCAGTCATTTCTGAGAGATTTACCTCAGACGAAGGTAAGTGTGAATACATAAATCCATTTTGAAAAACATGTTTACAAGAACATAACATTATACGTCGTTTGATGTTGTAATATTTTTTAATCTGTATTTCTAGCATGTCACATTTACAAGCACCAAAACGGTATTTATTGTTTGAATTTCGTAATAAAATTGACAGAATCTGAGAGCTGAGATTTTTTTCTATCATAAGTAACCTGCTCTGTCTAGTCTGTCGGTCTCTGTGTCCTCTTTACTTCGCGATTTTTTTTGTGCGTGAGAAAATGGATGTGTGGCGTGAGAGCGTGTGAAAAGCGTCAATTGCGTGTGTCTCACATTTTATTGCATTTGTATTAGCTGTTTGAAGAGTAAAAAAAAATATCCGTGGGTCTTAACGCAATTACAATCGGCAAGTCGGTCGGACTAAAAGGGGAAAAAATAATTAATTGGGTCGGTCCTAAATTGCAGGGTCGGTCGGGTTATGGCAAACAAGAATATTTTTAAGGATGGCCTAATAATTATTTGAAACTTAAGCTTGTGAACATATTAGCAACACAGCTATAATGACAGCGTTCGGTTTTATTGTTGTCATCAATTAATACACTTCTTAATTACATTACATAAAATTTTTACATTATTACATTATGTTGTCAATAAATTACCCTTATCGGTAAGTTTTGGCCACTGCCTGACATCATCTACCCATGTTCCCTTTCACCAGACATTTTCTTTAATGAGCAGGATGAACTTTAATTGAAATGTCATTAGAGGGCACCGGCAAGTGTCACACCGTCACACTTCGCAGGCACGCAGTAATGGCGGCAGGCAAGATGGCGGCGCCCATAGAGTTCGCGGCGGAACTTAGAATACTTGCAGTATAAAACTAAACTAGTAGTTTACTGAGTATACTTTCAAAAAGTACTAAGTATTAAAATAGTACACTACTAGTATACTCATAAGTTCACTTGCAGTACAAATGAGAAATGTAATTATGTTTATTAATGTTTATAAAATTACTGTTACACTTATAGTACACTTAAAATAAAATGAACTTTCTTATTCGTAAGGGTTCCCAGGATCTCAAAGTCAAAGTTTATTTATAAAGCACTTTTTTAAAACAGCAAGTGTTTATCAAAGTGCTGTACACACATAAAATAATAAAAATATAAAAGATACAAACAGTCAACACCATGAAAGAAGACACTAAGACAATAAAAACAATAAAAGAAAGCAGCTCTCACATAGCGTCAAATGCCAGACTATAAAAATAAGTTTTTAGGACAGATTTAAAAACAGCAAGTGTTTGAGCCTGTCTAATGTAGAGGGGCAAACTATTCCAAAGCTTCAGGGCCACCTCTGCAAAGGTTCGGTCACCCCTGCTCTTCAACTTTACCCATGGGACAGCTAAAAGCAAATGGTCAGCAGACCTCTTAACGGAGCATTCAGATTCTTCAAGTCAGAAAGATACCTTGGTGCTAAACCATTAAGAGATTTAAAAACAAGTACCAAAATTTAAAATGAATCCTATAATGGACAGTTAACCAGTGAAGAGACGCGAGAACGGGGGTGATGTGTTCCCGCTTTCGTGTACCCCTCAACAGGCGAGCTGCCGCATTCTGGACCATCTGCAGTCTGGAGAGAGAGGCCTGACTAATATCTAAATAGAGACCATTACAATAATCCAGGCGACTTGAAATAAAAAATATGCACAATTCATTGAATGTCTTTAAGAGACAAAAAAAATTTCACCTTGGTGAGTTGTCTTAATTGGAAAAAACTAGATTTAACTACCGAGTTAATTTTTTTTTTTCCAATTTAAAATCACAATCCATGATAACACCCAAGTTTTTTACATAGGGCTTCACAAATGGTTTCAGTTCACCAAGGTTTAAATCGACTGGTACCCCTTGGCATAAACAACATAACTTCTGTTTTCTTTTCATTAAAATTAAGGAAATTTAGTGCCATCCAGGCCTTAATTTCCTCAAGACACTGCAATAGAGGCGCTAAAGAGCAAGTATCTTTTTGTTTCAAAGGCAGATAAATTTGCATATTGTCTGCATAACAGTGAAAAGAAATACCAAATTTTCTAAAAAAATATGTCCCAAGGGGAGCATATACAGGGAGAACAGAATATAGGCCCCAAAATGGAGCTCTATTCGATCTACCTGTGTGTTGTCAATAAAGACCATCTGTTTACTTCTATCCTTGTGTATGAGAGTACCTCTGTAACACAGGTGTATTTCGCTTCCAAAAATATGCAAAATGATATGGTTAAATATGAAAATGGGAATTGCAAAAATAAACAACATTTGTGAAACACCTTTCCTGAAGCATTGTCTGTTTTCTTGCAGTTTATTTATGTCTTAAATTTTACAATATTAAGCTTGAAGGTCAAATAGTCAACAATTTAATTGATTGGGTCTTAATTACAACAATAAACGTTATTTCAGTCATACTGATGTCTAGAGAGAAAGCCATTTCACCTGTCCCACGTTCTGTGGAATAAAGTCCTGGTCAGATGTATTACAGTAGCTGCTTTCTGTCTAAACAAAAGGAAGCTTAAACTTAAATGGTTCCTGCAATAATGTGTTAAATTACCCACCATATTCCTGCCTAAATTTAACATCTGCACTGGACAAAATATTTAGCACTGCGTTTTATGCTTAACTTGAACGAGGGAAATAAATTCATTCTAAAATAGAAAGCATTAAATTTAACTTTCTCATGCATGTCAACACATTGTTACACTAATTTTATGTTTTAAAACAAATAATAAGTAAACTGTTTGTGTTTCTTGAAAATTATTACTTCAGTTAATGTTTTGCAAGATAGAACCTTATAATTCCAAGTGAAAAGTGATTTATTTATTTTTTATTATTTTTTTTTTTTAGAATTAGGCCTATAAGGTTCTATCTGCATTTGACCTGTTCCAAAAATCCCCATTTACAAATTTGAGAGGATTTTGATATTGTACAGTTAGAAACATTTAGGGTCATTTTCATGTATGAAAGAGACTTGTTCCCCATATAATTGTTGCTACAGCCTATGCCAAAACGTTGAAGCTCAATATCTCAAAACTATGGAGCCCCACACATGCCATGCAGGAATCGAGGGAACGAAATATATCGTGCGCACAATTTAGTAAATCGAGGGAACGACTAAAGTGTCCGCACAAATTAGTAAATCGAGGGAACGAATAAGTAAATTATGCGCACGATTTAGCCTACTATTTTTTTTCCCTGCATGTCATGTGCGAGGCTCTGTACAAAACTGCTCAGAATGCAAAAAAGAACCTTATAATTCCAAGGTGAAAACTTAGACAAACTGTATTTTAAATGTATGAACGTATAATGTCTAATCAAGTTTGGTGGTGAAGGTAGAATTGACAGGCTTCTGAGCATGCACAATTTGGTCACTGATTCTTAGTTCTGTAAAACCATTTGAGGCAAAACAATTCCACCTTGCTTTTAACTGCCACTATGATTTTTGCAGCTCGTTTTGACTTGATTTGATGATAAATATTTTCATATTTAATATGGAATGTATTTATGAAATGTAAATTTTGTAATAGTTGCACAGATTCAATTTTCTTTTTATAAAGCTATAAAGGCTAAGTACTCTGAAACTCTTATTGTTACATCTACTGCATGCCCAGTGGAGAAGCATTAACGTTGGAGGGATACCTATAACCCCATTCACTTGAATAATTTAATATTTATGTATTTAGTAAAAACATGGGGAAAGCAACATTAATTGTCCTTTAGAATTAAAGGATAAAACATTTATCAAAATCAAAAGATTATATTTATATTTTTCACTTTTCTCTCTTAGTTTAGAATGGAATTAATCACATCCACAGTAGCATAATGTTTTGTCACACAAGCTGAAAAATTTAGACCCATCCAAGGCTCAAATCGGATTTGACAATCCTGCAGTTATATGATGAACCAAAATTAGCTTTAGCACACACTCATGTCACATGTTTTGCTGTAAAACTACAACTCTGCCTGACCATCAAAAACATCATTCCATGACCTCAAGATGGAAGTTGTTTCTGTCCCTTAGGGGGAGAGTGGGGTAAGATGAGCCAGAGGGTAAGTTGACCCACACCCTTTATCTTGGCAACCGTACACTTTCATTGTGACCATATATTTTAGAACCACCCATCATTTCTGCCAAGGAGAAGCACATAGGAGGAGTGGAAGGCACCCATTTACTTTCAGAACTGTTTTTGGCATTTTAGTATAACAGATGTAATGGCTGTTATATCAAAGCAAATTTGTCCAAGTGTAAAAATATTTATGATCCATATTGGTGATTTAGCAATGTATAGAACCATGCAAATCATTTAGCTAAATATTAGCCTGAATTGGTATGCTAGCTAGTTTTGTCCAAAATGGCAGCTATAGGGCAAAGTGAGCCAAATGATGTGGGGTAAATTGAGCCAGTGTTTTAACTTACCCCACCATAAGACAATGTTAAGTTAAATTTCTGAAGGATAAACTGGTATAATTTCAATGCAATATTACAACACCTGGTTTAGTTTATCATTTCATTTTATTTTATTTTATTTATTTTTTCGTTTGACTTTATTTGATAGGAACAATGTACAAGTACACCAAATCCTAGTCTGATTCGAACCAGAATATGCTTAATCATATCTTTCACTAGTCCCTAATGGCCTAACATGTTTGTCATTGCAGAAAAACTACCATGCCAAAAACCTTTTGACTAAAATGTTTATAGTTTCAGTGACGTTTATTCATTCATTCTAATTCATGCAGTTTTATTTAATTTTACTCAACAAACTCTCTGTTTAGTCTGTTTTTTGGGAAGGTTACAACTTTGGTGCTCAACATATTGTTTCAGAAATGCAAACAATTAAGGATATTGAAATTTCAACCTCATTTGATTGTTTTGTGTTGTTTAAGTTAGCTTTAAGAAAAGAAATATGACTATTTGTAAAAGGAAATTTTATTATTAAATTAGTTTTTAAAAGAGGTAAATTGTCTTTAAAATTTCACAGGGGTTTGATTCAGATTCAGTCAGATGGTCAGTTTACACCCAGATGGTGTCAGAGCAACTTACCCCTAACCTGGGGTAAATAGAGCCACAGGAATAAAAAGCCATATTTTAGAACCCTTTGCCACAGATGTATTCTGATAATTTAAAATGACAGGAAGCATACTAAAATTATATAAGAATCTTTCTCTATACTTCTGTCTGTTATCTTGAGGTCCACATAAGTAAAACTGGCTTACCCCCCCCCCCCACCCCCCACCACCAAATGTACCAAAAAAAGGCCACCATGAAAAGTTTACAGGCAAAACCAGTTGTACTCTGTTTGTGTAAGTATAGTTAAATACATCGTATGAAATGAGTGCGGTTTCAAGGTCATGGCCAAATAATCGTAATGTATTGTTTAATTTCATTTAAATAAAAAATGCAGAAGTACTTGTCTAGTTAGAGAGATCACGTGTTTCATCGCGAGATTTGGGTCTTGTGATCTCGGGTGAAGATGGCGGCTCCGCCTGACGAGCAGAGCTTAGAGTCCCGCATCAGTAAGTCAAACACATTTAAACTACAAATTTATTATATTCTAATGTGACAGTGCGAATACCAAGGACATGCATTAGCCTCGGTTGATGCCTTGTCGCAGGCGCTTTGTTAAGCGCAGATGCGGAGTGTCATGTTGTTGTTGGCAGTGGAGTTATTAGCTTGCTAACGACGATATAGTTAAGTTTCTGACACAGTTTTGTTTTTAGTGTATTATGTGTGTGTATCTTTCTTGTTGTGGGAGTGTGTGTTCTGTGATGGACAGGTAAAAAAAGAGTTGTAAAATTGCTAGCTATCTCTCCTTGAATCAAAAGGGAGGAGTCTTCTAGAAAGCAGACTCATATGATCAATAAAATGTTAAATGAAGACATTCAATGATAGAATATTTGATATGCCTCTCTTATGTAAAGTCTCCATTTATACACTATTTCCGTTCAGCCACCCAACATGTCAGTCAAGAAAAGATGATTCATTTGCCGTTTCCTTAAAGGGGCTATATCCGACCTACACTTTTGTCAGTTTTATGTAGCCCACTTGTGATGATAGTAAAGATTACTTTCCAAAAACAAACAAAAAACAAACAAACAAAAAACCTCCAACCCCTTTGAATTGTTGTCTTGGACCCAACATCAATAATAATGCAGATTACAGTATTTATACAGTTCACTCAGTATTTATTTTTCATTTAAAAGTTGTACACAAATTATTCGTTTTCCAATTAATAGTTTTAATAGCATAAAATCAAAATGGATTTTTATATATTGTCTTTAATTATGTCATTGTGAATTGTGAATGATTTATCTAAGCATGTTATTATTATTATTATTATTATTTAATTTTATTAATGTCATAACTTGCTCTTCCTGTGATTTGACTTCACTTCTCTCTCTGCTGACATTTACAAGGTCAAACTACAGTTAAGCCAATCGCATTCAGATCTTCCTCCATTCTGGTATACAATGGCCACTTTTCACAATCCAATCAACAACCAATGAATAAAATCAAGCCCTGCCCTATTTTTTTTTCTTGTTCGATAAGCCACCTTAATTAGAAATATGTAACAATATTGAAGTCATTTATAACTTCTGTTTCATGGCAGCTTTAGAATGAAGACTCAAGTCAAATCAGTAGGCTAAAACAATTTTTTTTTTTTTGTAGTTTTTAAACTTTTCTAATTTTTTAAACTGGTCAGCTCATAGTGGCATCGATTGGCTTTGAATGAGATTTTTACTTCTGGAAATTGTATGTAACTTATATAGGATTTGATGTAATAAATGTGAGTGCTAATATGCTCATGGTTCCGACATCATAACCATGAAAGAATCTTGAACTAGTGTGGGTTTGGCTTATTGGAGAGGGAAATTTGGCTTTGATGGTAATTAGATTTTTGATAAATAGCATAATAATGGGCTTCTTTTCAAAGGAACGAGGAAAATACTTTTTTACATGATGTAAAAAATGCTATGTTTATTTATCAGCTTCTAGATTCAGATACTTGTTTTTTAATAACTACATTTTTTTTTATGGTGAAATTCCTTATCAGTTATTGTTTTTCTTTTTCATTAGAAAGGATTTCTTATTGTTTGCTTTTATAACTGTTGATTTACAGTTCTTGTGATCTTTATGCAGATATACTTGTTATATGTTTGTAGGTAGGTTTTGTTAGTCTTTCTGACTTTTTTTTACCTCAACTGTTCTGTGTCACCTGTAGACAAAGCGACCAACCCTTTAAATCGAGAAGCTGACTGGGAGAGTATTCAACTGTTCTGTGACCAGCTCAGCAATGAACCTGAAGGGTGCGTTAACAATTCAATCATTTTTAAACTTAAATGTCCTAAATATGCACAGTGAGGAACCTTTCACACAAAATGTGTTTTTGCATTTTATTGTACTGATTTCCATTGTTTTTTTTAATGTAAACATGCTAGACATGTCTTTGCATCTCACATTTTTTAAACTCCAAAACTCATTCTTTGTGAATGGTCCCTGAGACAGTTCTGTAAACATTTAGCAGGTTAAAAGTGCTTACAGAACCCTCAAGTATGTGACATTATGAATGTGTTTTGTTGAGCAATTCATAAACACAATGTCTACCCTCAGGGGTGTAATGTTGACGTCTCTGATGCCCGGTTTTCAGTCATTTTAAGCCTTAAGCAGTGGCTCAATAGAGTGCTGCAGGGATGATGTCCAAACAGGGAAGACTAATTCGCCACTGGTTCCCTCAAGATTTTCCTATAGGGTTTTAGAATGTTGTTTTTCAATGTTTGAGTAAAATAAGGTCTTGAAGAATGTTTTGTTCTACAACGTAAACTGCACACACTCACACCCCAAATGTTCCTACCTAGTTACTTTTTAGAAACATAAGTCTTATAAGTCTTAAAGGTGCCCTAGAATCAGAATTTGAATTTACCTCGGCATAGTTGAATAACAAGAGTTCAGTACATGGAAAAGACATACATTGAGTTTCAAACCCCATTGTTTCCTCCTTCTTATGTAAATCTCATTTGTTTAAAAGACTTCCAGAAAAACACTCGGATCTCAACATAACACCGACTGTTACGTAACAGTCAGGATCATTAATATGTATGACCCCAATATTTGCATAATGCCAGCCCATTCGACGCATTAGACAAGGAAAGGCAGTATTAACGGCTGGATCTGTGCACAAACAAGGTAAGCAAGCAAGAACAACAGCGAAAAATGGCAGATGGAGCAGTAATAACTGACATGATCCATGATATCATGATATTTTTAGTGATATTTGTAAATTGTCTTTCTAAATGTTTCATTAGCATGTTGCTAATATACTGTTAAATGTGGTTAAAGTTACCATCGTTTCTTACTGTATTCACGGAGACGAGAGTCGTTGCTATTTTCATTTTTAAACACGTGCAGTCTGTATAATGCATAAACACAACTTCATTCTTTATAAATCTCTCCAACAGTGTGTAATTTTAGCTTTAGCCACAGAGCATAGCCTCAAACTCACACAGAATCAAACGTAACCATCTAAATAAATACTTTACTCACATAATTCGAAGCATGCATACAGCATGCATGACGAACATCTTGTAAAGATTCATTTGAGGGTTATATTAGCTGTGTGAACTTTGTTTATGCGATGTATAGTCGAGAGCTCGTGGGGCAGAGGGAGCGCATCTCTTAAAGGGGCCGTGCTGAAAAAATCAGTGCATAGTTAATGATGCCCCAAAATAGGCAGCTAAAAAAATTTATTAAAAAAAAATCTATGGGGTATTTTGAGCTGAAACTTCACAGACACATTCAGGGGACACCTAGGACTTATATTACATCTTGTAAAAAAACAATCTAGGGCACATTTAAGTCTTAAAAATAACAGCTTCAATATTTACGTTTTCAATATGGGTGTGTACGGGGCTTGACATTACTAGCCACTCCGCATTTTCCTTGGCCACAGTTTTACTGGGAAATTACGTTTTATTAGGGGGGTGACAATACACTTTAGCTCATAAGAAGAGATGATATTTTAACACTATTTTTAAGAAATCTTCAATTATGAAATTAATTGACTGAAAGTCACAAAATGCAAAACAAAGCAGGTTCATTTTGAAATGTTTTAACTAATCTAGGGCTGTCACTAATGATTATTTTGGTAATCAGTTGATTATTTTGATGAATAATTGAGTAATAATATTTTTTAAGGTAATAAAAATAGATCTAATCGAACAATAGCCTTTAAAATGACTTAAAATGCATTTATAATAACAAGGCAATAATAATTGGTTCAAATAAAGTATCAAAAGCAAGTAATCATTTGGTTTTATTGAACAACACTGTTCAAAATATGTAATTTAATGTACATAATACTCACCAAATAATATTTAATTCAAATGTCTAATTAAACTTTAATATTTGGCCACTTCTTTGTGATAGAAATGCTACAGCCACTGTCATTTTTTGAAGAAGATCATGTGGATAGCAAAGAGTTTGCAGATGCAGTCAGAGTTTAAACTTTTATTTTGAAATCGCGATGAACAAGTTGCATATTTAGTAACATATTAATGTATTCTGTGTTGGCATAGGTTTATAAATGATTTATGTTACAAATCTTGTGAAATGACGCACGTTGCATTCCCAAATGCACGTTATAAGCAACCCAAACTCACAGCATGGAGTTTAACCGAGCTGCTGAGCCTCGCTACATGCATGTAAACACAAAACGCTTCAGACTTTTTATGCGTTCCCAAATGCACATTTTTGGAAACCCAAACAAACGCCGCATGCAGAGACTGAGTTTGTGTGAAGCAGCATTTACTGTGAATGGAGCCACTGAGATGCTGGAAGAAACGCGCTCCACTTGGAAACCCCCTGCGCATATATTTATGTAACTGAATATAAAAATTCATCCCACCAAAGTGGCTAGTGGACGTGACTGTGTTACATGCCACTGCTGAGATTGATGGGTTGGTGTTGGTCAAGCCCTGGATGTATGTAATTTACATTGTAGAGCAAAACTTTCAAGTATTGTGAAGTTACCATAGTCCTTATTTTACTCATAAATTGAAAAAAACCCATTATAAAACCCCTTAGGAAAATCTCGAAAGGGAACCAGTGGCAAACTAGTCTTCCAGTTTTTGACATCATCCCTGCAGTACTCTATAAACTTTAATGACTAGAAATCAACTTCTGTCCAGTTAGTGGAGAGTTGAGCAAGCTCTCATTACAGTGACCAATGAGCTTCTGAAGATCTGTCAAGCATTTCATTTTTCCTCAGCTGACGCAAAGCTAAAAACTATTATACATGATAATAGATATGATAATTGTAAGGTTTACTTATATTTAAACAACTAATAAAATGAGAAAGTAGAAGTAGGAGCATTTGTGGTTATATTGAATTTGATTATTTTTGTCATTGTGCCTGTGCATGGTCATATAACAGTCCCAAAGGCAGAAACACACAATCACAGGGTAAAGTTACACCTGTCCTTATTTCAGTGAGCTTCACATGACACCCCTCTGCCATTTTTTTATCAGTGTGCATGTATGACAGACCTTTGACAGAAGAGAGCAAGATTAAATCAAAAACAGTTGTGGGATACCTTAGTCTCTGCTAAAAAACCACATATGCGCAAACTTAATTAAGATCATAAAAATATAATCTATTAGGATCATATATCTTTTGCTTTTGTTAGTAATCATTCAACATGTACTGGTAAATGTTGAGGGGTCCTGTTTTACAGATTGTTCTTTTTATTGTGCATTGTTTGTGTGTAGTCCACAGTTGGCCACCAGGCTTCTTGCTCACAAGATTCAGTCCCCTCAGGAGTGGGAGGCCATGCAGGCACTCACGGTAAGATTGGCATTCAGGGTTTTTCTCAGGGTGTGACCGAATATGCCAAAACCCTATTGTATTATTACTTGATTTTTTGCTTATTTGGTGCTAAATTTTGATTTATCAAAGTATTGCAAAGATATAAGCGAATTAAATTGTCTGATATCGCCTAAATTGAGTAGTTGACATATAACTGCCGAACGCAGAGTCTAAACGTAATGAAACTTGAAACTTGATACTTGAACACATAGACAACAGGATATTCTGAGGATGCAGGCAAATCTTTGTCCAATTCTGCCCATAGAGGTCCCTACAAATAAAAACTTAAATCAACAACTGTTTATTGAGGAAAATTATATTTTGATGCATATTTTCTTAAGGGCAAATGGTAGCCAAGCCATGAAAAATTAATAGTACAAATGAACAAAAATGGCCACCAGGAGCAATCAACTTTTTAGCAGTTAATAACTTGCATTATGAATGACGGATCATTATGAAATTTAGCATATTCAAGGAATGATGAGGCTTTGTAATTGATTGAGAGTCAACCACAAGGTTGCGCTATTATAGGCTAATTTACATTTTTTCTAATAACTCTAGAACCATGATGACTAAAACAAAAATTAAACTTCAGACACACAAATAGACAAGTAGACACACAAGTTTATTTTTTAGAGTTTTTAGCAAAAATAGATTGTAAAAACCTGATTCAGTTTTACCATCAAGTAAATAATAATAACATATTTGTCTTTACACCTTTAATACATCTTAATAATTATTTTCTAATTGTTTTAAAATATGGTTTTCAAGGTAAAAGCCAAAAGTATTTTGTACACATTAATTAATAATACTTTATAATGTCCTTACATTTTTGGGGAGTTGCACATTATTTATAATCTTGCTATGTCATATAAAGATCAAATTATGTAATTATGTAAAAACCTATTG
Organism: Megalobrama amblycephala; assembly: GCF_018812025.1. NCBI lineage: Eukaryota > Metazoa > Chordata > Actinopteri > Cypriniformes > Xenocyprididae > Megalobrama > Megalobrama amblycephala. The sequence continues at coordinate 24,905,907 of NC_063054.1, forward strand.
ACCTTGACAGCAGTGTCCTTTGCTGTTTTTTTTATTTTTATAATTTAATAGATGGGCTCTCCCATTAATAGGTGGGAGCATCATATTGTTGGCTCATTTACAAATTAGTCATAATTCGAATGTTACTGGGAGTTTTCTTGAGTTTCATTGATTCAGGGTGCAAATGTTCTGTATGAATTATACAGCTGATGCTATTTAACTGTTTGTCACTGTGTGTTTGTGTCCTAAGGTTCTAGAAACCTGTGTGAAAAACTGTGGGAAAAGGTTCCATAATGAGGTGGGGAAGTTCCGTTTCCTGAACGAGCTCATCAAAGTGGTTTCTCCTAAGGTATGTTTTGTCTGTGAGTTTTGTGCGATAAAATTGGTTACTAAACTTTTTTTGTGTAAAGTTTTATTACTTGTCCGCAGAAGTATACGCAAAAGTACACAAAACTTCCATGTTTACATAGATGGGGCCCTATGAAATCCGTTTTATTTTTTTCCGAATTCAGTTTTTTCCGTATTAATTTTTCTGGATTCTGTTTTTTTCCATTTTAATGGTTAAATTAAATTTTAGAAATGAAAAAGCATGTCCAATTAATTGAAATGATTAAACTTATACAATTTAACAAAAATTATTAAGTTTAAAAAAATAAAAAAATTTAGGGCCCAATGACGTTTTTTTTATTTTTCTCAAATTCCATTTTATTTTTTACCAGATTCTCTTTTTTCTGTTTTAAGTTTTCTGGATTCCATTTTAATGGTTTCATTAAATTTTAATAAACAAAAAGCATGTCTAATTAATTGAATTCATATTATTATTATTATTATTATTATTTTTTTTTTTTTTTTTTTTTTTTTACAGAAATTCTGTTGTGTATTTTAATTTTTCTGGCAATCAAATGAAGGCATAAAATATTAATTTAATATTTCTTTAAATCATATGACATTAAACAAACTTTTTAGTGCTGCACAACAGAGATTTACTGTTAAAATTAAAACATAAAAATTATGATTATTCCTTAAATTAAGTTTTAATAATAATTTATTATTATTGTTATTAGTGTTCGTATTATTATTCCATTGAGACAGATTAATTCTGCTGTACAACAGTAATAAATTTCTGTCCTACAATTTCTTTAAGTTAAGGCGAACGTTTATTTTTAGGGGTTGCCGTGAAGAGCTTTGAGTTTCTGTGTGTTTATGATATGATGATAGTTTTTCTCAAATTAAACTGTAAAATGCTAAAGGTAAAACTCTCAGTGCAGCTCTGGAGATTAAGTTCATGGGTTCATGTCCTCATATAGTGAGGCGGAATAGGCTGAAAACACAGAAAACGTCACACAAAATCTATGACATTCCACGTTATAGAGTAAATTCCGTGATCCTGTCTGCATTTTCTGCATCGCAGAAATCATAGTGCCCTACATAGAGTGCATGAACATAGCAGAGGCACAAAGCTAGTTGAACAAACTCAAAGTTACAGGATTGGTTTTGTTGACAAAACATATTCAACCCAGTTTAAACAATACCACTACAGCTGATATAAACCTCTGTCATTTCAGCATTTTATCCTAAGTTTGTGATTAGTTTGCATGCACGTGCACAGGGTAGTGTGATGTATGCAGACAGTTAATGTTTAATTATGTGGAACATAATGACAATATGATTCCCTTTTCACAAGAGTCAGCATGATTAACTTTACAGCTGATGGTAACCATTTTGGACAGTAAGAAGAATTACAACAAATTTTTCACAGCACAAAATAATTATAAAATGCAGAATTTAAACAGAATTACACAGCAAGAGGAAACACAACTGCTGCCACAACAACAGTTCAAAAGGACGAATGAAGAGAGGAGAATAGCTCATTAAAATATAGAAACACAGCTGATATATCAATGAGTATGTATATTTATATGGCTGCACAATGATAACATAGGCTTAATAAATTTAAAAATGTTTATGTGCAGTTGCAGTTATAAGTTTACATACAACTTGCAGGATCTGCAAAATGTTAATCAGTTTAACAAAATAAGAGGGATCATAAAAATTGCATGTTGTTTTTTAGTCCTGCATGTTGCATGTTGTTTTTTTAGTACCTGAATAAGCTATTTCACATAACAGATGTTTAAAACTAAACTTAAAAAAAAAAAAAAAACATTAAAAAGCTGACCCACGTTTGTGGTACATAACCCAGAGGTGGTATTAACTAATCTTAAGCTTACCTGGCTAGCCACCTAAACCGGATTTGTGGTACAAACCCCAGGTAGCTTGTCAGTTGTTTTTTTTCTTCCCTAATCTGCACACATCACTAAGTCCAACAATGACAAATGTTTGCATTTATTGCATATCCTTATTTGTTCAAACCTGATTATATTGCATGAGGAACTCGAAAAACTGGAAAAACATGAAAACCAAAGAGAGAGCGCTAGAGGAAGATGAAGAAAGTGGTGCCATTAGGCTAAGAAAAGAGAATGATTTGGTGATCTGGATGAAGACACTGTGCAGTTATACACAATGTCTTTTGCTGCTTTGAATGGAAATACTAGTAATAGATATCTTAAATGTGTCTGAACTATTCCTTTAACTTGTATTGAATGCTGAATATTTCTTAAATGTGATGCTAATTAGCATAACTAATAAGTTATGCTAATAGGTTAGATTGCACATACAAACAATAGCTCCTAAAGCATTTGTCAATAACTCTCCTGTACCCTATTTCTGTTGCAGTATCTTGGTTCTCGAGCACCAGAACCAGTGAAGAAAAAAGTTTTAGAAATGATGTACAGCTGGACTCTGAGTTTACCAGAGGAGACAAAGATTTCTGATGCTTATCAGATGCTTAAGAAACAAGGTAACCTGATGTGTAGGGCCTTCACTTCTCATAAATAATGTACATATTTAGCTATGTCTCGCATCTGATAAATGTATTTTCAATAGACATATTGACATTTGTATTTTCATGAATGCTGTTAAAAGTTACGGTAAGCAAACATGATGTGCAATGCATATGTTTAAAACAATAAAGTTCTCCTGTTGGACTCTTTGTGCTGATGTTGTCATTTTGTGTTGTGGACTCTGTTAATACATAGGCTACATTGTTCATGTAACTGATCTGCATTTCTTTCCAGGTATTATTAAACAGGATCCAGATCTTCCTGATGATAAGCCCTGTCCTCCTCCACCACCCAGGCCCAAAAACGCCATTTTTGAGGATGAGGAGAAATCAAAGGTAGTTGAGATGCAGTAATGCAGTTTAAATTAATGATTTGTGTTACTTTTTCCTAATATGACTTTACTATGTGTACCGTGATTAAGAAGGATTCAGGAATTCAACCTGACTTATGTGACATGCACAAAACTATTGCTAAGATGTTTGTAAACTCTGAGCCAGTTAAACATTGTAAGATAAGTCCAGGTGCATTTTCTCTTAATGTTTTCTTTTCTCTGTCCTGTACTTTCTCTTTTCCTCTGATTCAATAGATGTTGTCCCGTCTTCTGAATAGCTCTCATCCTGAGGACCTGCGGGCAGCAAACAAACTCATCAAAGAAATGGTTCAGGAGGTGAGTAGATGTGTGTATATATGTCTTAGATATTTCAGTAACTCTGAAGTTCTTAGCTCTTAGTGTCTATTTCCCAGAACAGTGATGTGAAACAAATGATACACAATGCCAACAAATGGTCTATTCACACCAAAAGCAAAACAAGTATCTGTCAGTCTAAACAAAAAACTAATTCATGTGAGCACAATAGATGCTGGAACACAGAATTCACCTTTCAGTTGAACTGTCAGAAGGATAGAAGCAGGAAATGCAAGTTCAACATTCTAATTTTAGCACAAAAAAACCTTCACATTAAGGCTGGGCGACACAGCAAAAAAATGTATCAATATATAATATTTCATATTATTCAGTATCGATAATTATTGAAAATTTTAATAACCTTTAAAAAAAAGAAAGAAAGAAGAAAAGAAAAAAAAAGACCAGTAGGAAAAAAAAGTTTGAATTTAACCAATACATTTTTAATTAAGGCAAACAACAAATAATTTTAAAACAAAACAAAATAAATAAACTGTAAACAAATATTTCTTATATTTTATATGATGATTAAATAAATAAGTGTTAAAGAAACTAATGGGGCGTTCACTCCAGACGCGACTTGCACTAATAAATCGTGCTATTCGCACGTAGTTGGACGCTTGAACATTTTGAGTTTACTCGCTTCATTTGCGCGTGAAATTCACTTCACAACAGATGCGAATTCGCGTCATGAGAGGGGCTCTCCCTCTCCTTTAAATATGTGTCCCTCAGACTCTTCCACTTCTTTCTGCACACTTCCTCTGAATAAACACAACTCGTCAGTGGGAAAGTAGTTGTAAAATACGGCGAATAAGCTCAATTTGCCGGCTTTAGCTAGGCAAATGTGTGTATATATATATATATATATATATATATATATATATATATATATATATATATATATATATATATATATATGGCTCAAATTGAGTAAAGACCGTTTTTTACAACTTACCAGATTGTCCGACCTCCTCACTCACTTTCTTCCAAGCAAGATCTTTTTTTATTCCTGTTTCTATAAAAGTATGAAGATGTATCGTACAGTGACGATGATTTTGTCCTCCATTGTTGTTTCAGATTTCTGCCTCTGCTCACTACGTCTTAATCATGTCACAAGCTCCTGATTGGTTAATGCGGCGTGAATATTCGCCAAAGTTCAGATTTTTCAACTTGAGCGATTCGCGCAAATCACGCGTTACGCACGTCAAATGCCCGAAACGCTCAATTCGTGCCGCAGGATGTCTATTCGCGTCTTTGCGTTCACTTAACATGTAAATCACTCGCGCTTAACGCTTCATTTGCGTCTGGTGTGAACGAAATTGAGAAACTTTTTTGTTTCAAACTGAGATCACGATTCTGAATGACAACTAAATGAAATAACATGTAATTTACTAGAGGTTCTGACAAAATATGAATTGCTGCTGTCTTTTTAAAAAAAAATTTATTTATTTGAGTTAATTATTTAAAAAAAAAAATCTGTTTGGATGAATGATTCAATGACTCGCTCATAAATACTCTTGTTTCCTTACTGGATGAATCAGTGTATTTGAAAGAATCTGTTGAATGATTCAACGTGAAATACATTTTTTAACAGTCACTTGTCGCTAGGGATGGGCGATATGGCCTAAAAAAATTATCGCGATAATTTCAGGTATTTATTGCGATAACGATACCAATGACGATAATATATACATATCAATTTGACGGACAGTAAAAAATCTATCATAATCAATTATTACCCGTCATTTTAATTTTTATATTATAATGATAAGACATTTGATAGCTTCTGATTTCATACACATTTTCATTTTTATTCATGAACTTGCAGGATAAGTTGATAGGCTTTCATCTTGATAGGCTTTTCATTTTGATCTCGCTTTCATCTTGAACAGCTTCATCCTTTCCTCTTTGCAGAACGAAATACATGAAAATATGTTGAAAGACACAGTAGCTTACCGAAATCGTCAGTGTTGCAAGCATTTTCACTTAACATTAACGTTATGTTAACTTGTACCTCAGAATTCGTTTGATAGTCAGCAAGAAAAATAACAAAACGAACCATTTAAAACAAAACGAACTAGATTAGAAACTGATTTATGTAAGTATAAGTATCACAACTTTATTATTATAAAATATACCTAAACCGAGTGCTTGCCTGTGTGGTGAATCATTTTATTCTGGAGACTGAACTCGCGCTTTGCTGCCACACTGGAGCGCACTCGCCACCTACTGGACAGGGGTGGGAATTACATTTACAAGCTACATACTACATCAGCCTCAGTAATCTGTCAAAATGACGGACGGCCTTCATATTTTTTTCCGTCATTGCTAAAAAAAAAAAAAACCGTTAACGCGAACTCTGATATATATAAATATATATATATTTCACACGACCGCGGTGGCGCGGTTGTCATGCCGACCGTAAGAGCCCTAATTGTATCAAAAAGTAACAATCCCAACTATGTCTTCAGATAGTTAACAAAATATAGCTGTGACGCAGCTCTCCGTGTACGCGCTTCGGATGAGTACACACAAATCTCCTCACAGTGCGCGCGAGTTCTCTTTTGCGTCTTACAGTTGAATGTTTAAAGTGGCAAGGTTTAAATGGGTTTAGTTTAAACACAGATAGCAGCGTGAGATGTTCAGGTCTCACCTGCACTCGCGCGCTATCAACACCCGGGTGATGACGGCGTGAGTGACATACGGCTCACTCACTGAACATTTGTTTATAGTGATTATTATAGTTTGCTCCGCATCTGATTTTCTATAACCAAACCAGTTCCAAATTGTGGCGGTAGCTCCTCGCTTAACAACAAACTGCTCCTCAGCCTCACATCTTTTTAGTCGTGCTTGTTTTAACTCCGTGCGTGAACAGTGAATCGGTCTCGCACGAAACTACGTCAACAACTAGACTTCATCTAGTTCATCGTAATTATCGAGAGGAGACAAATTTTTATCATGAGGAGAATTTTCAACGGTATTTATCGCAAACGATAATATCGCCCATCCCTACTTGTCGCCACCTGGTGGTGAAACAATGTAATCGATAAATGTGTCATTTTCAGTGCCAAGTTTCTTTCAAAAGCTGATTTGCTCGATTTTGATCGATGACATAGACATTAGTGTTTATATCTGAACTATAAACTTTTATCTCAGTACTTCTGTGATAATTTGAATATTTGTAACACACAGAAATAAACCTCCGTGAAGTTGGCACATAATCCCCAAAACTATGTCATTCGTTTGTGCTACGTTTGTGCTGATTTGTGCCGCAAAAACGAACGTTTGTGCTGGTTTGGTGTTTGAGATATTAAGCATAATTTTTTTTGGCGTGTGACGTCATTCTCCACCCCATGTCGTTCAAATCGCTTCAAACCGGTGCCATTCGTTTGTGCTCGATTTGTGCTGGTTTGTGCCGTTAAAACAAACACTGTAACTGTTTTCCTTCCACAGATATAACAAATTTAATTCGGGAGCTGTGGCGTCATTCTCCACCCCACTTCGTCTAAATCGCACGAAACTGGTGTCGTTCGTTTGTGCTCGATTTGTGCTGGTTTGTGCCGTTAAAACAAACACTGTAACTGTTTTCCTTCCACAGATATAACAAATTTAATTCGGGAGCTGTGACGTCATTCTCCACCCCACTTCCTCTAAATCGCACGAAACTGGTGTCGTTCGTTTGTGCTCGATTTGTGCTGGTTTGTGCCGTTAAAACAAACACTGTAACTGTTTTCCTTCCACAGATATAACAAATTTAATTCGGGAGCTGTGACGTCATTCTCCACCCCACTTCCTCTAAATCGCACGAAACTGGTGTCATTCGTTTGTGCTCGATTTGTGCTGGTTTGTGCCGTTAAAACAAACACTGTAATTGTTTTCTTTCCACAGATATAACAAATATAATTCGGGACCTGTGACGTCATTCTCCACCCCACTTCCTCTAAATCGCACGAAACTGGTGTCGTTCGTTTGTGCTCGATTTGTGCTGGTTTGTGCCGGTAAAACAAACACTGTAACTGTTTTCCTTCCACAGATATAACAAATTTAATTCGGGAGCTGTGACGTCATTCTCCACCCCACTTCGTCTAAATCGCACGAAACTGGTGTCGTTCGTTTGTGCTCGATTTGTGCTGGTTTGTGCCGTTAAAACAAACACTGTAATTGTTTTCTTTCCACAGATATAACAAATATAATTCGGGACCTGTGACGTCATTCTCCACCCCACTTCCTCTAAATCGCACGAAACTGGTGTCGTTCGTTTGTGCACGATTTGTGCTGGTTTGTGCCGTTAAAACAAACACTGTATCTAAGACCTCTTCTTAAATATAGCCTAACGAAAAAATTTTTTATGTTATGTAACTCTCCATGCCATATTGCTCCAACCCGGTATTGTTCGTTTGTGCTCGATTTGTGCCGGTTTGTGCCATTAAAAGAATCCCTGTAATTGATTACCTTTTTAAAAAAAAAAATTAAAAAAATAATGAAAAACCCAATCTCCACCCCATGTAATCTAAATCGCTTCAAAACTGGCATATTCGTTTTTGCTCTATTTGTGCAGGTTTCTGCCGTTAAAAGAATAACTTAAAATAACAACAATAATAATGATAATAATAATAGGCCTAAAAAATAAAAAAAAATCTCCTCCCCGTCATCTTAAATCGTTCCAATCGTTTGTCCCTGTTTGTGCCATTAAATAATACTAAGACCCCTTCTTAAATGGACTAAATTTGTGCCAGATATTGTCACAACCACTTAGGCCTACATGTTACCTGCCTACTTCTGGAACCAGGCGTGTTCTATGCTGTGCTATAGCACTGGGACAGATATTTGAATAAATAATAATAATAAAATACTATACAATTGCATGGTAAATTTTCAAATACATGTTTAACGTGTTTCTGCGCCCTTCAAAAACGTTAAACAATGCATAGGAAGGTCTGCATACGGAAAAGATGTATGCTCTGAGACTAAAAAAATCATGTGTGCAGGGTAATTTACAGGTTAATTTAAAATTTGTTTGACACTTCAGAGATGTGTATTCTTTTATTAATTATTGTGCAATCAAGAAACTCACAGGAACGCGTGTATAACACGCGAAAGATAGTGCCAAAGATAAAACGCTGCAACTAACAGGCCCAGTGGAATCTTGTGGAACTGCTTATGCTCAGATTATTTCATCATCTAACTGCAATTTACCTTTCAAACAAACACAGACTTTAATCAATGTAAAGTAGCATATAGGCGAAGGCTATTTTCTTTAAATAAAACAATAATAATGAAGAAAAAAACAAAAAACAAATACACTGTACAAAGTGAATTGCAATTGTTACATTAAATAGAACAAGTTAACGGATAAAATTAGTGTTGTTTATAAATTAATTCATATAGGTTGATTTTGAGTCCTTGTTTTTCCCTTCTTGACTGGAACCAGTTAATTAGGCCAAGGTGTTTAGATTAGACTACTTGATGTTTAGATGTTTAGATTGACTGTTATTTCGATAATATTCAGGCTGCAAATCAAGTTTGCAATGCTAAAATATTGTGTGTGTGTGTGTGTGTGTGTGTGTGTGTGTGTGTGTGTGTGTGTGTGCGTGTGCAGGGCCGGTTCTAGACATTTGGAGGCCCTAGGCATAATTTATGTTGGAGGCCCCTGACTCTTCTCCCCTCTTTAATATTGTAATAATTTTACCGTTACTCTCCAAATTAATGTAGAAACAACTTAAAGCAACAGCTTAAAAAAAAATGTATCTGTGGCCTGGCCCAAATAAATGTATCCATATATTTCCTACCTTTTAGACAGGTAGGAAATATATAGTAATTGAATAAATTTATCAAACACTTTATGCAGTCTTCACTGCATAAATTCTAAATTAAACATAAGCCTTATTAAAGCAATTGTCTCTGTTGGCTTTGTTCTTTGATGAACATTAATGACAGACATCACAGTAACTGGTTTATTAGGCTGCTGTCACTTTAAGAGCTCCCGCTGATGTGACGCGCATCTCATTTTCTCACAACTCTTTAAGTTCATTTAAGACGTTATTTAACTCTTTTAAGACTACTCTAATGAGGATACTTGACAAAACAGGCATAATTCTGTGTGTTATTGTTTGTTCAAGAGTGAAAGGGAACTTGATATTGCCGCGCATTTCTGTCTTTTCTTTTCTGTGAGTCTTGTGTGTCAAATGCAGTGCATGTTATTAAAAAAGTAATTAGTTATAGTTATTAGTTACTTCTCACAAATAGTAAATGAGTTAATAACCGAGTTACATTATTATAAAAGGAACTGATTACCAGGGAAAGTAACTATTGTTTTTTACTTTTAAAAAAATGCCCCCAATATTGAACATGTTAAATAAATGAAATGGACATGCAATTTCTCTGTACTGTATACGTGTTGGTAGCCATTAAATACGTATTTAGTTTAATATTTGTTTAAATAGGCCTATTATAATGTTATTTTTAAATTGAATCTATTTGATTATGAAAAGTGAACAGCATGAGTAAGATGCATCATGCGCAATATATCGGGACACATGGAATGGGTCAGACATGATTTTAAACACTTCATTAAGTTTTGTTTTGTAGAAAGCCTTTCTTTAAAGTGAATTTCGTTTTGTAAAAATTGTATCTTAATTTTAATCAATGTTTCATCAACCAATTGCCTGGATTTAATAAATAAGAAGCAAATATAGCAGGCAATATAATAATGACATGGAGGTGCCGGCGCGATCACTGGCGCGTCTTATAAATTAACCGAAACTCAGCGGCTGCTTGCCTCACAGACATGAGAAATATATAGAAAGCTTGAAATGTCTACTTTTAAACGAAATAATTCAAAACGAAAAGAAATAGGCTCTCTGATGATCATCCGAATGAAATGTGCATTCTCTCTCTAAGCGCGTCCACGGAGATGATGAGAGTCAGTAATGTCAACTTCATCTTCGCAGCCGACACTGATTCAGAAAACATTAGTTTATTAATAAACAATTAAAATGTCTCCTTGCTGTTTTTGTCACTTTCATAATCATTACTTTTGCAGGCTTTTTATGGCAAGCTTTATTTAGCATTTTGCTTCGCAACACCCACAGGATGTGTTCGTTTTGGCGAGTCCATCGGACCCACTCTGACTATGGTTAAGATAAACATCGTCACTATTTTTAGTTAATTAATAAATATTGAAATAAATTGTAGATAGGACATTTGTACATTTTATTTTTTTTTAGTATTTTTTTATTATTATTATTATTATTATTTATTTATTTATTTTTTGTCCCTCTGTCTGGGCCCCATCCCGCCAATCGGGCCCTAGGCACGTGCCTAGTTTGCCTTTGCGTTAATCCGGCTCTGTGTGTGTGTGTTTGTGTGTAAAGACATTATTTTTTTATTATTTTACTTGAAAAAAACAAAAACAAAGACAAATAACTTGTTTTATTAAGAAACTGGAAAATTTGTTGAGTTTTTTTGTATTTTTGGTTTAAGGGAAAAACTTAAATTAGTTTATGCTTTAAAATTTGTTTCGAATGTGTGGACGGCCCCTAAAATACTCATTTTGGCTTTGTCTAAAACAACATTGAGGAAATTTTTATTTATTTGTATTTATTTTATTATTAAAAGGCCTAAGAAAAACCTCCATGATACAACATGTTTCACTCACTATTACAAGAAGATTTTTTTATTTTTATTTTTTACAAATAATAGCATAATTTATTGTTTCATTGGAAAAACCCAAAATATCAGAAAACAATGGAAGGGATCGCGCCGGCGCCTCCGTGGACAAGAGAAGTGTGTTGTTGTGCTTTGCATGAGACAGCTACAGTGGCAAGAAATATATGAAACAACCAAATAGAAAAATTGTAACTAATATGCAGAGCAATAGCCTACACCAGATGAACTGCGTGATGGGACATGCAAGACATGCTGAGTTGAACGGCGTTTCAGGGCCACTCATGCGAAACAAATAGGCTATTAAAGAATAATCACATACCCATGAATAAAATTACGATTTGTGATTTGTGTATGATGATTTGTGTACCAGGAGGCTATTTTCTATGATGATTCCGTATTTCTTTGAAATATGAAACTGTTATACTTGTTTTTGTTTGTTTGTATGTTTGTTTTTACATATTATGAGAGAAAAGAGTCCGATGTTTTTTATTCAATCTTTTTTCGTTTTTGGCTAAATATTTTACAAGTGTAAAGTTAGCAGGCTAAAAGTAAACATTTATTTAACCTTTTACTTGAAGACTTAAAGTAGGTTATTTAGGCTATTAAGCTTTTCTGATTCTTCATTCAGGCTAGTGAGTTCATGCCTATAATTTAATGTCTTACATTTTAAAAACCGAAGCAGCACAAACGAAAATTTCGCCGGCACAAACCAGCACAAACAAATGAGACTATTTTGGACAAATTTGGAGCATGTGGGGGGGCTGGGTGACCTGAAAATGACCTATAGCCTATATATATTTTTTTTATATATATATTTTAAAAACCAAAGCAGCACAAACGAAACTTTTTACCGGCACAAAAGATTTTGAGCGAATTTGGAGCATGTGGGGGGCACCGGTTTTAAGCAAACTGAATGTAAAAACATTTTTCGTTAGGCCTACTTTATATTTAAGATTAGCCTGTCATTGTTGCTTTTTTTAACGGCACAAACTGAGCACAAACGAACAGCACCATTTTGTAACGATTTAAGAAGACATGGGGTGGAAATTATTTGGTTTTTATTTTTTTATTTTTTTTTAAGTCAAAAAGTCATCATTTAGGGATTCTTTTAACGGCACAAACCGGCACAAATCGAGCACAAACGAACAATACCGGGTTGGAGCAATTTGGATGGCATGGGGGTGAGTTACACTGTTCATAATACATTTTTTCGTTATATTTAAGAAGAGGTCTTAGATACAGTGTTTGTTTTAACGGCACAAACCAGCACAAATCGAGCACAAACGAACGACGCCAGTTTCGTGCGATTTAGAGGAAGTGGGGTGGAGAATGACGTCACAGCTCCCGAATTAAATTTGTTATATCTGTGGAAGGAAAACAGTTACAGTGTTTGTTTTAACGGCACAAACCAGCACAAATCGAGCACAAACGAACGACACCAGTTTTGTGCGATTTAGAGGAAGTGGGGTGGAGAATGACGTCACAGCTCCCGAATTAAATTTGTTTTATCTGTGGAAGGAAAACAGTTACAGTGTTTGTTTTAACGGCACAAACCAGCACAAATCGAGCACAAACGAACGACACCAGTTTCGTGCGATTTAGAGGAAGTGGGGTGGAGAATGACGTCACAGCTCCCGAATTAAATTTGTTATATCTGTGGAAGGAAAACAGTTACAGTGTTTGTTTTAACGGCACAAACCAGCACAAATCGAGCACAAACGAATGGCACCGAAGCGATTTGAACGACATTGGGTGGAGAATGACGTCACACGACCAAAAAAATAATGCTTAATATCTCAAACACCAAACCAGCACAAACGTTCGTTTTTGCAGCACAAATCAGCACAAACGAATGACATAGTTTTGGGGATTATTTCGCTTTATGGGGTGCCAACTTCACGGAGGTCAGAAATAAAGATATTATGTGGTTTAAAACACTGCAGCTGTTAATACCTACATGACAACTGTTCTCTCAAGACAAACTTTGAAGTAGATCAACTGTAAGAAGTAAGGAAACCATGTCCCTTTTTATTCACAATCTCCTTGTCGCCGGCAGGTACAGCACTCATTTTCATGTATTTGTGTGTTCTGATTTCACGTGGCGATTGCGCAACTGAACTGCACAGCAACTTGTTTGCGTGTCACTCATAGCGCATCTGTTTGTGACCCAGGGATGGAGCAAGCTTGAGAGTTGTTGATGCAACCGAACTTCATGTCTGTTTACATTTTAACACATTTAAGTGAAGCTATATTGAGAGCTATATCGAACATTTTTTCTATCGTTATCGATTAAGATGTGCCGATAATAAATTGATACCATTTTATCGCCCGGGCCTACTTCACATTTAACTAAAGTAGCATTGTAATAGGGACCCGCAAGCAGAATCACTCTGTGTTGGAAAAAACGGAAACATAGTTGCCGTCCAAGTTGATGTTTATTAAAAAAAATAGAGTTAAAAAAAAAAAATAGGGTTAAGAGCACTGACTATGTTCTGACACATTTTACAGTGTCAGTTTTAAGGGGTGGGGTTTGTGATGGAGAGACCTCGAAGGAAGTTGTCTTCCATCACTGTTTTGTGTTCCTACTGTTCTTATGCATTTTAAGAATATTTACGTGGGGTTTGCTGGTTTATATTTCTTGTTTTAGCTGAGTGGGCATGGCCTTAATGGAAGCACAAAATTGTAGAGGAACACTCCTTATAGTTAATTTATGGAAATGTTTGTGCAAATGTATGTTTTGGGTTTATCTAGGGCTGCACGATATTGGAAAAAACTGACATTGATGACTTTTCATTTTTGGGTGAACTATCCCTTTTAATGACAGACAGCAGCAGGAAAATTAGGCTGCTGTCACTTTAAGACCTAATGCACGGATCCAATATAATGATATGCATCCTTTTCTCTTTCTTAATTGTTCACGTAAGCCCTAAGCGACTATGTTACTCGTAGAGATGGTCATTTTGGCCTAATTTTGCATGCATGTATCCATTCAAGCACAAATAAATTTGAAAGAGAGCTGAATTCTGTGTTTGCGTGCTGTGTGCGCACAGAAAACAGCATGCCAGTTCCGCATTGAGTTCTCTTTCACGATTTCTTGCACTCAAATGGTTTAAAATCACATGAATGTTTAAACTGATTGGACCTAAAACAAATGCAAATGATAAACTTTTACTTTATGATGATTTAAACTTTGCAGTTAATCCACACCATGATGCCTGGTCTGTACCTTGCATTACTCTCGATTTCGTTTTATTTTGTAGAAACCATGGAAACACCAAAGACGCTTTAATATATGTTTTATTAGACAGGTGACCAACTGTTTGGACAAGAAAACTAACCATTGTTATATATAGCTCAACACAGTAAGTCTTATTGTTTAAATCTTGTTTTCTTGATACACATGACCGGAAAAAGCAGAAGCGGTCATCTGCGGGATAATAAAAGCTCCACTGCTCTCGAGCCATTTGTTGAGCTTGTCTCTCATTAGCAGTCACTCCAGCGGCTTTCACCCTGCTTCATACTATAGTTATGTTAATAAATCTTTAATACATTAGCTCATCCATGAATATGATTTCTGCCTGAGTCCCATCTGATTCTTTTTTACTGTAGAATTGAAGACAGTTCTAGGCTGTAGAATTGAAGACAATACCTCCCTTGATTCCGCGAAATCAAGGCGTCATCAAGGCGTCATGAAGCTACGCCTTTGTTTTGAATAAGCGACCTCTAATGGTGAAAAATTACATATTGTGCCTTAAAGGTGCCCTAGAATTAAAAATTGAATTTATCTTGGCATAGTTGAATAACAAGAGTTCAGTACATGGAAATGACATACAGTGAGTCTAAGACTCCATTGCTTCCTCCTTCTTATATAAATCTCATTTGTTTAAAAGACCTCCGAAGAACAGGCGAATCTCAACATAACACTGACTGTTACGTAACAGTTGGGATCGTTAATATGTACGCCCCCAATATTTGCATATGCCAGCTCATGTTCAAGCCATTAGACAAGGGCAAAACGTCTGGATCTGCACAGCTGAATCATCAGACTAGGTAAGCAAGCAAGGACAATAGCGAAAAATGGCAGATGGAGCAATAATAACTGACATGATCTATGATCATGATATTTTTAGTGATATTTGTAAATTGTCTTTCTAAATGTTTCGTTAGCATTAGGCATGTGACGGTATCAAATTTTCATGTTGCGATTAATTGCTGAAGCTTTTATCACGGTATACGGTATTATCACGATGTTGAAATAAGTTGCAAAACAAGTGTTGTCATAGTATAACAGGTTTAAGAACTCTTTTTGTAATAACAAAAAGAACTCTGAATGTTTAAATACAATAATACAATACACAAAAAATATATAAAGTAAAATTTTCAAACAGATTATAATGCAAAAGAATTCATTCTTTTCTCATTATTTAATGCATTAACTAAGATTGAGCAATAGCTACATTTGTTACAGAAAGTATTAGTTTTTGTTAATGTTAGTTAAGAAATAGAATTGATTATTGTTAGTTTTCTCTCAGGTCCATTAAACAAGCTCTTTTGATTTTAGTAATGTTATTAAACAGCAAGTAAGAAATTAACATTAACTAAGAATATTTAATACTTTATAAGTATTTTCATCAGTTTGGTAATAATGAATTAAAATGTTAACTAATGAAGACATATGTTTCAAACTTTTTCTGAACAATACCAAATAATCAGAAAATTTCTAATAATTAGGGCATGAGGTAGTCCAGATTAAAATATAAGGTTTGAAAATAGACTTAAGTCTTCAAGTATTTGGTGATGAACAACATTGAGATTACAAAAAAATTAATGGCTGTTTGAAGCATTTTAAAGGGTGTGTCTCAATCAGTTCCCTAGCTCCTGAGCTCGTGAATCAGTATATCGTGTACACGAATTCGGGCACTGATAAGGACAGTAAAAGATGCTTGTTTACTACACATTGGGACACTTATGACTCTATTTCCGGCGACGTGACAACGTCCTCATTGTACGACATCACTACTGGTATTTATGAACAACAACAGAGCTGATATTTTCTGACATTACTTGTAATATTATTTAAAATACATTATGATTAATTATTTGCTTGTTACATATACGTGCAACATTTCAGCCGTGAATAAATTATAAATGTTAGCTAGATTATGTTCATTACCTGTCTAGCGATGTATGTTTATGCAGAAATATAATAAAATAACGGTTTGTATTTTTAAAAACATCTATCGCGTATCGTTATGTGTAGTGAGTTGGCTCACGTGATTCAAGTTTCGCGCTTCAGAACTTCCGTTAAGGGAGCATAGTGAGCATCGATGCTCCCTGGTTTTCACGGTGCATTGTGGGACTTTTCAGGGAGCGACCGTTTCAGTGCCCTGGAAGGATTCTGCGATTGAGACAGCCCTTAAAATGGCCGACTCCATGGTCAGTGCCCTGACTACTGAACTAGGGAGCTGATTGAGACACAGGGAAAAACTTAACTAGCGCAGTTGCTTTGTTTGCGCGGTTTCCGTGCATTCTGCTGTTCCATCAGCGCCCTCTGCTGTCAGAGAGTGAACGTGCACTTTCATTCAGCACGTCTCCTTCACTCGTTCCGCCATGTGCTTCTCATGTACTTTGGGTTTGTTTACATCTGAGCGCGTGTTCTTTTGACGCAGAATACAGCAATGCTTTGCATTTTATATGGTTGATGGGTAAAGTATTCTTAATTGCATTATAAAAAAATTAATAATTGGTAATAAATTATTATTTACGGTATTTTGAAATGCCCACAATAACAATATCATGCATATTCATTATCGCGATTTATCGCATTACCGAGTCTGGGAACGTGACGTCAGCAGCGTATTGCATTCTGGGACATTAGGTCACGGACAGTACAGTAGAGACTGGGAAATAGTGGAGGAAGATGTTAAAATGTATATTATACAGTTAAAAACATATTAGAATGGTGAACGCTGGCTGTGTTATGAACTATCAGCATATACTGACCAGCGTGGAAAACGGATGTGAAATGAAGCGCCATTTTGTCCCATTTTCGGGACATTCTAAAAAGCTTAATGTGGCGTAATGTAAGTAAACATCATACTAATAGCCCAGAATTTGAACGCAACGCGTTTAATTTCACGTTAAACGTTTTCCTCCCATAGAAACTATATGTAACAGTTACAGCAAAGCAGATGAGCCCAGAATATGAACAGAACCCGTCTTATTACACGTTAAGTCACTGTCCATTAAGCGTTTTCTTTATGGGAGGAAAATGCTTGTGTTAAATGTGTTGTGTTCATATTCTGGGCTCATCTGCTTTTCTGTAGTAAACGCCAAACTAATAAAGCATTAGTAAATTAAGCCACGTTAAGCTTTTTCACGTTAAGCATGTTATAATGTCCCTCATTTTCTGCCTTCCGGCTTAGAAACAATGGTGAAAGTGAAACTCAAATGAAAATAATTTTGACCAAAATGTGGCTTTGTCATTTGTATTTATTACAGATTCATAACTTCTGATCCGTTTGAATATGTACGTGCTCACGCCATGAATAATGTACGAAAACGCGTTTAGCAATGTCATTTGTGATATAGCTCATTGCGATCACGTGTTCATAAAGCAGCACATCTTTGATTCATTGTTAAGCTTCTCTCTGTAAGAAATCATTTATTTATTCCATTTAGGTCCACTAAAACTTACTTGGTGTAGCGATTCCACAATATAATTCATTTCAGAGCTGCATTACAGAGGGTCATTCTCTTATGTTATCCCTTGCTTTAACATGAAGAAATCAGGGCGATATGATGATATGCTGGCTGAGATCAATCTATATTGTGTTTATTATTTTATCTGGCAGATTGGTGCCACTTAGTTATTAAAAACTGAAATAGAGAAATCTCTTTTGTCCTGTGTGTGGTCCGATAGAAGGCGTCAGTATGATTTCTATGTGTGTGTATATCGTGTCCTGGCCACACAACTGAGCGATCGAATGAACACAAGAGATTCAAATATTAGCCCATTTATTCTCAGCAAGTACAAGCAGCTCTCTAAAAAAATAATGTAAATAAAGTCGTTTTTTCATCTGGTGATTTGTATTTATTGTCATTGTACGCTCCTGAGCATGACCTAAAACATGGCGGCGACTACCCAGAATGCAACGCGCAGTGACGTAGTTTGCCAAGCTCTATAGGCACAAGTCTAGTTAGCATGTTGCTAATGTACTGTTAAATGTGGTTAAAGTTACCATCGTTTATTACTGTATTCACGGAGACAAGTCAATTTAAGGAAGGAATCGGTGCATATATAATTATGGCTCAAAAATAGGCAGTTAAAAAAATTAATAAAAAAAATCTATGGGGTATTTTGAGCTGAAACTTCACAGACACATTCAGGGGACACCTTAGACTTATATTACATCTTTTAAAAAGACGTTCTACGGCACCTTTAAGCATCTTATGTATTTATTTATTAATCATATGATGAGCAAGAGTTAACATAAAAAAAATGGTATATTCCAATTGGTAAGGGTGGGAAAGATGGCTGTCACTAGTTGCAAGGGACTAGAGGACGAATTGTGTTTTTAGTGTAAATTTGAGCAAGGTTATTGTAGCGCTGATTGACTGCAGCAAAACTCCAGCCTCAATTGCTGAAGAGGGGAGTTGCTACAGTTTTTAGTACCTAGCAGTTCTAGTTTTTAGACAGTTTTTATTAATAACCTTTTATTTATGCTCTTAACCATATTTATTCGTACATGCTTGTAATAAACATCTTTTTGGACGTCAACATCGCTCCCATGTTTACATCTAGGTGTGATTCTTCTTGTGACTGCTTTGGGTACCTATCACAAACATCTTTTATGTTTTTCTAGTATGGTGGAAATTTTATCATCGAAGGTCAGCAACAAAAGTATTGGTACCTAAAGTTAGAAAGCCCATAAAGCAATGAACTCAAAATAATACATTATCATTGTTAATAAATTATAACAATAAATATCATATATTTAAGCATGTCATTTAAGCAAGTTTCATCCTTTTTCATTGTCTGCGCTGTTTCTCTTGGGAAGTTATTACAGATAAAAATGTCTTTATTTATGTTTAAACTAGAGTTGTAGGTATCTTTTAGCCCCTCAGCCAAGCGCTCATCAATGCAGGTTTCTATTGTTGTAGTTTGTTTCCAGTAGTTTTTTGTTGTTGTTCTTTGGTCTTATTGTTTTTTTTTTTTTACTATGAAACAATAGGCTTGGCCATGTGTTAGCTGAGCGTATTTAGTCAAATATGGTATACGTAATATGGTATTGGGGTATGCGTGTTTAGACAAATCTGACTGAGCTTACTAGGCTGATGATGAAATCTGCGTCATACACACTTTGTGCATACCCTAGCATACACATAAAAAGGGAAGTATACTTTTGATAATTGTATTTTTTTCAAATGTTGAAAGAGTGATTCTGTAATCATTGCTTTTTTATTGCACAGTACCTTTTTTGAGCTTTTGTGTAAGCTCTGAGGATCTGCTCTATGTAATGCATACAGTGTGCTTTCAGGATCAGAAGCGTATGGAGAAGGTGTCGAAAAGGGTGAATGCTATTCAGGAAGTAAAGGAGAGTGTTGGGCTTCTCACACAGCTACTGGGAGATTACAGCAAAGAGAGCAGCTCACATAGTAACGAGGAGCTCATTAAGGTCTGTAACACACCAGCACAACCACACACATACCAGCAAAACAGCCTCAAGTCACACTCCTGAAATGGCATTGGTGACTATTGTCACTCAACGCAATCAGCAGGAAAGACATTTTTTATTGAATATTTACTCTATGTTAAATAGTGCTGTATGGTCTTTGTTGTGTCTTTGTAGGATCTCTACCAGCGCTGTGAGAAAATGAGACCCACTCTGTTCAGACTGGCAAGTGATACTGAGGATAACGATGAAGCTCTTGGTAAGGCATACAGGTTGAAAGGCAAAACCTATAATATCACAAATGGAGCCCTTGAGTTGATGAATAGAGTCAATTTCTGACACTGTCTTTGTTTATGTGTTTGTCTGCAGCTGAGATCTTACAGGCGAATGACAGCTTAACACAGGTGATCAATCTGTACAGGCAGCTAGTGAAGGGGGAAGAGGTGAATGGAGACACCAGCAATACAGCCGGACTCCCAGGTACAGCACAGACGTCAGCCATGAGCTTAGTCATGTCTAGAGATGTTTAGCCTCATAGAAATAGTCATAAAGGATTGTTAAAGGGGTACTTCACTGCTGGCAAAATAGGCTTTCAATAAAACTTGTCTGCTTATGCAGTAGAAAGGCAAAATGTCATTTTGAAATCTGTGCTACCTAAATCGAGAAAACAATGAAAAAAGGCTGTTCCTATTTGCCAAATAGGTAGGAAAACTTCAACACCCATAATGCACTGGCATGTTGCCGTCCAAGGCCACTCCCTCCAGTCTGCTATAGATAGGCTTGACCAGATTCAAATATTGCTTCGCTTTAGTAGGAAATACTTCTAAGTAAACTTTTAGTCATAATGTTATCGACTTGTGTGGTTCACGGGCACAAGTATTCAAAGAGTAAACGTTTAGCAGGAGAGAGTTACTTTCGGTTTCCATTGATGGTTCCAGTTTGTTGTAGACAGTGGCTAAAGGCTGCAAAGAATCATAAATACAAAGAGAACGCCGCCATGGAAAATCTGAAAAAACTATCTGTAGTCAACATTTCAAAACCCCCAAAGCAAAACACTGTTGCGTACAGGTAAGAAAGCTGTTGCCATAAGCGTTCCATTTTTACCGTAATGCTGTTTAGAGAGTACACAAAGTACGATACAACTTTCAACATACCCTTACAATAACTGCTCTGTCAGTAACCCACTGTTGATCCTACTGATGCTACTGGTGGGGATGAAAAAATGCTGAAGTATAATCTGTATTCACAAAAGCCCTAGAACTGTCAAAAGACCACCAGATGATCCATTTTAATTTACACATACTACCGACATTGTAACAATTTAAAGCGGGTTCGCAATCAGCAGTGTTACACTTTAAGGGGTTAGTTCACCCTAAAATGAAAATTCTGTCATTAATTACTCATCCTCATGTTGTTCCAAACCTGTTAGACTTTCATTCATCTTCAGAACACAAATGAAGATCTTTTTGATGACAGAATGCTGTCAGGTTTCCTTCCATTGACTGCCTTTGTAACTACCACTTTGACACTTCAAAAACTTCATAAATTGATCAGAAAACTAATCCATATGAATTGAGCGGTTTAGTCAAAATTTTCTGAAGAGAATCGATCGCTTTATATGATGAACAGATTTAATTTTAGGCTTTTACTGGCATGTAAACATTGATCAGCGAACATAAGCAGAAGCTCAGCCTAACATGAATAACGCACAAGAACATACCTCTTCCTTAAGCTCAAACGTGCTGCATAACACATGAGAATGAACCACATTAATTACGCCATACGTTTGAGCTTCCAAAAGAGGTATGTTCTTTTGCGTTATTCAGTTGAGCTTCTGCTTATGTTTGCCGATCAATGTTTACATGCCAGTAAAAGCCTAAATTAAATCTATTCATCATAACAAGTGATCGATTCTCTTCAGAAAATTTGGACTAAACTGCTTGATTCGTATGGATTAGTTTTCTGATCTTTTATTACGTTTTTGAAGCGTCAAAGTGGTAGTTACAAAGGAAGTGTATGGAAGGAAATCTGACAGCATTCTGTCATCAAAAAGATCTTCATTTGTCTTCTGAAGACAAGAGGAAGTCTTACGGGTTTGGAATGACATGTGGGTGAGTAATTAATGACAGAATTTTCATTTTGGGGTGAACTAACCCTTTAATGGAGTGTCTCAGTTTGCTGTGAACCTTGTTCTATGGTTTTTATAAATTATTGTGAATAGAGTACCCACTAATGGTTATTTCCTGCACTATTTCTAAAGTGTGATTGGATACTCTTGGTGTTCATAGGCAGCAGTACCGCTTTGTTGGACCTGACAGGACTGGACACTTCCCTTTCGGCTCAGTCTTTCTCTGAATTTCCCTCTCAGACACCATCTTCACATGAGCTGGGCATTAGCCTTCTGGATGATGAGCTCATGTCCCTGGGTAAGAAATTTGTGAGGACACTTTGCCATGTACTGTATTCTGTATTCTTGTGAATTGAGGCATATGAAGGATTGCATGAAAAGTGGGTGGACTTAACCCTAAAATGCATGACCCAAAAAAACCTAAATGAATGCATAAAAAGGTCAAAATTACCTGTCCTGGATTTCAGTAGTTTTCTTTTAAGAAAAGCCTTTTTTGTTTTTATTGTCAGTGTAATGAAATCATTTAAGAAATGTAGAAGAGTACACACCCTGGCTACACAGTTTCTCAGAAAAATAATCACAGGTACAGCTGCCACAATTACCTAATCATGAAAAGTATTGATTACAGCATTACACCGCGTTCCAAATTATTATGCAAGTGACATATCAGTAAGATTTCAGAAGAATAAACATTCAGATTTTAGTTTTTCTAAGAAAATGTATGTTTGTTTATTTATAATAATGTGGAACAACCTCTAAGTAGGGTTTCCATAGACCTGGCAAATTATTTTGTCTGAGATTGATACCAGTTATCTAAAAAGACATGGATAAATAAACAAACATTTTCTTAGAAAAACTAAAACTAATTGTTTATTCTACTGAAATCTTACTGATATGTCACTTGCATAATAATTTGGAACGCAGTGTATATTTATATTTACCCCCATTGCATCTAAGGTTACTAATTACAATGTGTTTTTAGCACAGCTATGTCTGTTGAGTGCATGAATGCAGTGGCCAATTAGAGGTGTGTAGAGGAATCACTGCAGAGAGGAAATCCACTTAAAATGATCTTTGTTCAGCACAAGCTCACTTCTCTCATTATGACAAAGTATAGACACAATGTAAATAAGAGATTCATTAGCATTTTTGTCAGAGTGCGAAACTCAGTGACCTGTGCTGAAATATAGCGATAATAAAGAGAGCACTCTGCTTGTTTTCTTTACATGATATATTCGCAATTTGAATAAAACAAAATGCAGCTAGCCAGAATCAATACGACGAAACAACACAGATCCTGTGTGAACGGGCCTGGGAGCAGCACAGTTATGATACATCATAATTTTACATTATTTCTCTCAATACAGTAAGTGCAGTAACAAGAGCATGTGTGACTTAACATGCTTATGTTTGTAACTCTGTTTCAGGCTTGACTGAAGTCAATTCTAACCTGGCACATTCCCAATCTGGAGATGCTATGACGTGGAATACTTTTCAGGTGTGCACGAGTTGACTAATTTATCTAGATTTGTTTTTTAATTGTTGTTGTGGGCCGGTACACAAGCAGTATGAAGTGCTATTCTAATGACAGTACCAGGAATTATTTATTGTACCTACAGGACTTAAACATGGAATATTTTGGGTGAATTTTCTGCATCATTACTCCAGATTCAGTGTCACATGATCTTTCAGAAATCATTCTAATATGCTGATTTGGTGTTTAGGTAACATTTGTTATTATCATTATTGAAAACATTTGTGCTCCTTAACATTTTTGTGGAAATGGTGATACTTTTTCAGGATTAGTTGATGAATAGAAAGTTCAATGAACAGTATTTATTTGCATTTTTTAAATTCATTTATTACATTTATTAAAGCATTTATTAAATAGAAATACCATTATAACATTATAAATGTCTTCACAGTCACTTTTGATCAATTTAATGCATCCTTGAGGAATAAAAGTATTAATTTATTTTATTTTTTTTATTTTATTAGTTTATTTAACAGGGACAATGCAGTATAACATTGCTACAATTTCAAGCAGCTTTTGGAGCTTTTGGCTTTTCAAGCGATGCTCCACATACAGGCTTCTAGCCGAAGGCTAATTTGCAGCCCCAGTCCCTGGTTAGGCTTTTTTAACAAGAGTTAAACAATAATCACAAAAAATAAATAAATAAATAAAAAATTTAACATTAATAAAAAATAAAACAAAAGCCTGTGATACTGTGCATGACCATCAGTGTTCACAAACCTGCAGTTGTTTGAACCACTTTTTAAAGTTTCTTTGAAAAATGTTAAACTCTGTTTGCATTTTCAGTTCAGCTGGCAGGCTGTTTCAAAGCAGTGTACCTTGAACTGAAAATGTGGATTGTGCAAATTTAGTTTTTCTCTTTGCTATTGTGCAATTTTGATTAGTTGCACCTCTTGTAGTACTCTGTTTTGATATTAATTGGCATATAATTTCTGGAGCAGATTTCTCTCTCTTTCTTTTAATCTTACCACAAATGTTTGAATGGTATCATTGTTTCCACAAAAATGTTAAGTAGCAAAAACTGTTTTTGACATTGATAATAATAAATGTTTTTTGAGCAGCAAATCATCATATTAGAATGATTTCTGAAGGATCATGTGGCACTAAAGACTGAAGTAATGATGCTAAAAATTCAGCTGTCATCACAGGAATGAATTACATTTTTAAATGTATTAAAATAGAAAACAATTATTTTTAAATTGTAATACATTTTTCACAGTATTCTTTCAAAAACATAAATTGTATTGTTTCCAAACTTTTGACAGGTATTGTGCCAGTTTATAATGTTTACTCAGCCTCACACAGCTGTGGCACATCATGTCAAAAAAAAAGGGCACCATTTCAGAACCATCTTATTATTATATCACAACAAGCTTACATTATACACTGTGTCTTTTAGTAAAAAATATATATAGGCAGTGCGTGTAAACAAAAAAAGTATAACAGAAGCATTTAATCTAATGCAGAAGAAACAAAAAATCGCTAGTAGACCCCAGTTAATGTACAATACAAAACATAAATAAACACTGACCATAATCTGTAATAGTATTCGTGTTTATATTGTTTCACATGTTCTTGTTGATAAAACATCCATGTATACACATTTTTGGGTGAAAGTTGCCGGTAACACTTTATAATAACTGCACATTATGAAGCATTAGTTAAGCATTAGTTTATAGTTAATTCATCACTTATAAAGCATTAAAAGACATTAGTAAGTAGTTTATAAATACAGCTATAATTGCTTTATTCTTGATTTATAAGCATATCTATAATGAGTTTAATAATTGTATTTTCATACTTTATTAATAATCAATTTATCATTTCTAAATTAAGTATTACATTATTTCCAAACCAGTTATTAAGGAGTTGTCAGTAGTTCATTTAGGAAGTGTAAGTAAATGATTAATAAACTATTTAAACATTCATTTATACATCTTATTATTTAGACATATAGTAATATTTACTAAGTGTGTTAGTAAATGTTTTATTAACACATATTCCTACTGCAATTCATAATTAATTAAGGTCATTATAAAACATTTAGAAGTGGTCAGTTAACTATTTTTGTGAGCTCATCTAAAGTGAGGACTATTTATGCTTTGTAAAGCTTTTATAAATGAGATTTAAAGGTTCAGTGGTCTTCTGCACTGCTGTTCTCTATAATGTTTTAAAGTTAGTACTGAGGTAGTTTTGACACTAGGAATATGTGTTAATAAAGCATTTATTAACACACTAAGTAACTAATACTATATGTCTAAATAATAAGATGCATAAATGTACATTTAAATATTTTATTAATCATTTACTTACACTTCCTAAATGATCTTATGAACCACTGACAACTCCTAAATAACTGGTTTGTGAATAATGTAATACATAATTTACAAATGATAAATTGATCATTAATAAAGTATGAAAATACAATTATTAAACTCATTATAGATATGATTATAAATCAAGAACAAAGCATTTATAGCTGTATTTATAAACGGCTTACTAATGTCTATTAATGTTTTATAAATGATGAATTGACTATTTACTAATGCTTAACTAATGCTTCATAGCGTGAGTTATTCTAAAGTGTTACCAAGTTGCCTTCTTAAGGCTAATTCACACTGCTCTGACAGAAACAAACCAATGCTGACAGTCAATGGATTGCAGTACGTTACCTCATTCCAAGACCCGACAAATGCTGATTCAACATGTTCAACTTGTGAAAACAAGCTCTGACCGATGCCAACAGAGGTAACACTGATCCGATAACCCAGTGGACATGTCTGTTGCAGCTGCCGCCGTGTATGCTAGGGGTGGGAATGTTTAGGCACCTTGCAGTCTGATTTCAAGCGATGTTTCAAAACGTTTCAAATGTATTTGTTCATATTTTAATTTAATTATAATTGATGCATCAGAGAATTTTTTTTTCCTTCCTTCCCCTAGTATCTGTCAGTGCGGTGTGAATTGGCCTTTTTTAGTCTGTTAACAATAAGGCCGGCTTCAGAGAAAATGCACTTTGCTGGCACTGATGTTGCAGGAACATACAGAAGGCGGTTTGATAAGTGGCACAGCCTCTTTCTACAGGTCTTCCTTAAGAGTGACTTGTCAACAACCCACCACTATTCAATTATGAAAATGTATCAATTTTCACATTCCTAGTCTGTTGATGACTTGGGTAAATGTCATTTGGATCCCTGCTTACCAAGTTTTTGTTAGTCATCAGAGTCTGTGGACGCACCCGTTACGCCAGTCCCTGCAGTGCTGTTGCCAGTGGCAAGTGCTACCAAGACGCCTGTTACTCTCCCTGTGACATCCACTAAATCCCTAGACGAGTTAGACCTGTTGGGTAAGACCCTGCTGCAGCAGTCTCTACCCCCAGAAAATCTTCAGTTCAAATGGTAAATGTTTACGTGTTTCCATTGTTATGTTAATTTAACAAAACTTATTAAAAATGGTTGTTCTTAAGGCCTTTAAAGGGATAGTTCACCAAAAAATTTAAATTCTGTCATTTAATTACTCACCCTCATGTCGTTCCAAACCAGTAAGACTGTCTTTCATCTTTGGAACACAAATGAAGATCTTTTTGATGAAATCTGAGAGCTTTCTGTCCCTTCATAGACTGCCATATGCAACGCTTCAAAAAGTTTATAAAGAGATCGTAAAACTAATCCATATGAATTGAGCGCTTTAGTCCAAATTTTCTGGAGAGACACGATCGCTTTATATGAGAATATTGAATTTAGGCTTTTAACTTTTTTTTGTAAACAGAAACAAGCATGCTTGTTTGACATGCGAGAACCAATGAAGTTCATTCTCATGTGTTACAAAGCACATTTCAACTTCCGGAAGAGGTTTGTTCTTGCACATCAAGCAGGTTTCGTTTGAACCTTTTTTTATATTTGCTGCTCTGTGAATAAAAGCCTGAGTTAAATCTTTTCATCATATAAAGCGGTTGAGTCTCTTCAGAAAATTGGGACTAAACCACTCAATTCATAGGGATTAGTTTTGCAATCTCTTTACAAACTTTTGGAAGCGTCAAAGTGTCAGAAAGATCTTCATTTGTGTTCCGAAGATGAATGAAAGTCATTGAACGACATGAGGGTGAGTAATTAATGAGAACTTTTTTGGGTGAACTATCCCTTTAAAATGAATAATTGGAAAATGTTTGCTTGTTAATAAATGCAAAGATTATGGAGAACTGTCAGATTAATATTCATGGTTTAAAAATACATCAGGCTATATCAGTGCAACAAATACACATTGCAACTTTTTCAACAGGGACAAACTTCAGTCTCAGTCCAAACCCACACTACGAGACCTTCAGATCAAATCTGGAAACAACTCCGCTACAACCCCCAGTCCTGTGTTGGCCTTTTCCGCTGAGCCAGGAGCTCTTCTGAACTCACAGCTCACAGCAGGCATCACTCCAGCCTCTACCCCTCAGGATGACATATCATTGGTGAATCTGACTGTGCCCCTGGAGTCTATCAAACCTAGTAAGACTTAGGGCAGACTTTTTTTTTAAAGTAATAGTTCACCCAAAAATGAGAATTGTCTCTCCTTTTTTATCATGTCTTTTCAAACCTTGTACATAAAATCAGAACATTTTAAAGAATTTGGCTGGTTGTTCTTTTCCATGCTGTTACAACCGGTTTCCTGAAGGTCTTTAAAAAGTATTAAAAGTACTTAAATTTTGTTTTAGAATTTACAACTGTAGAAAATCTTGAGTATCTTAAATCTTATAAAAAATTATAGTATGCAAATGTCTTAGATTTGGGAAAGGACAGACAGGAGACAATTCACATTAATTCATATCACCGAGTTAAGGGGGCTCTTAGCAGAATATGGAGTGTAGGGACAAATGTTCGAAATGTATTGTAATATATTTTAATGTTTTTTTTTTTTTTTTTTCTGTAGTTAAAGCCTGCTTTACTATGTTCTAAACTCCATAAGTTTAACATTTGGAGAGTCTGATTTATTTTGAATCAGTTCTGTGAAGCAAACTTTTAAAATGATTTGTGACTGAGTCACATGATCTGTTTATGTTAAGAACAAAAAAAACAAAAAAAACAGTCATTATCCAATCAAAAAGCTTTATGTCTGCCCTAGCTCTTTGTGGTGTGTTCATGACAGAAGTAGAGGTGAGCGAACTGTTCTGTCGTTTGCTCACTCAGCAGCTTTAAATAGAGAATTATACAAAAAAAAACAAAAAAACCCAGCTTAAATGTCAGTCTGTTCCTTACAAAGCTGTTGTATTGCTTCAGCACAAAAGTCATATGGACATTTTTTGGGGTGCTTTTGTATTCTTTTTAACATTTGAAAGCCTCAGTGCCCATGAGGACTAATTGTATGGAAAAGAGTGACTAGTACAATTTTTAAAGATGTCGTCTTGTGTGTTCCATGGAAGAAATAAAATGAAATGGTTTGGAATTACACAAGCTTGAATAAATGTTTAGCTGTCTGTACTGTAT
The DNA here is from genome assembly GCF_018812025.1 of Megalobrama amblycephala. Taxonomy (NCBI): domain Eukaryota; kingdom Metazoa; phylum Chordata; class Actinopteri; order Cypriniformes; family Xenocyprididae; genus Megalobrama; species Megalobrama amblycephala. The sequence goes on from NC_063054.1 coordinate 24,934,941, forward strand.
TAATTGTGGTGATGTTGTGGATGCTGTTTTTCTTTTTGTTGTTTGTTTTAAAGTGAGTATGTGTTGACACATTTGTTTTATTCCTGTGTTTTACTGCTTTTCAGAATATTAAATCAATTTAAGATTTATTTAAGGTTTCTTTTTCTCTGTCTAACCTCACAGGTAGCTTGTTACCTGTGACAATCTTTGATAAACACAGCCTGCGAGTTTTGTTCCATTTTGCAAGAGACTCTCCACCAGCCCGACCAGATGTTTTAGTGGTGATAATTTCCATGTTGTCATCTGCCCCTGTGCCCATCTCAAATGTACGATTCCAGGCTGCTGTTCCTAAGGTGACTATATCTGTCCATGCATCTTCAGATAATCTCTGTTGAATTTTGTATTAAAGTTGTATTCTATGTATGTGCAGACTATGAGAGTGAAGCTGCAGCCACCGTCGGGATCAGATTTACCGGCCTTCAACCCTATATTGCCCCCTGCCGCCATTACACAGGTCCTGCTTTTAGCCAATCCTCACAAGGTAAATAAACAGACAGATTCATAGAATATTATGCAATAGTTGGGCTGCAACAATGCATATATATTGGATGCAGAATTAGAGCTTTTGATATGGTACAAAATGACACTGACACAGTGTCTACACTGGACGCGAGCGGCACGGCACAGCACAACGCAACGCGTCAAAAGATAATAGAATCCATTATAATCAGTGATATTGTCTACACTGGATGCGGCTTGACGCGAGTCACGCGAAACAATTTCCCGACAGTAAACGGATTCCCCGTTCTATTTCTGATGTAGTCCAAGTGCTTTGCAACGGTCAGTTTTTCACGTTCATCATAGACAGCTATTAGCTGTTATGGCGCGGCACGAAAAAAGTCACATCTGGTGTAGACACGGTGTGAACATTTTGGAGCATTAGATGTATGTTGCACCATCTGTTGTTAAATCCTTGGGTCAAAAACTAACATGACCAAATACCCGAATCTACTGGAAATAGAGAATGGGAACGCCATGCATTCTGGGACTTAAGGACACAGACACTACAGTAGAGTTAGTAGTGGAGGTAGACGTTAAAAACACACTAGAACGGTGGACTCTTGCTGTGTTATGAATGGCCATAGCCACTCTCACAACTGCCGTGGACAATTTATCTCAAATGAAGCACAATTTTTCGCCTTTCCAGCTTGGTAACAACACAATTGAAATTGAAGTATAACTCAATGAAAATAAACCAAAATTAAAACAATATTTGCCTTTAGAATTTGTATTAAAGGGCACCTATTATGCCCCTTTTTACAAGATGTAATATTGGTCTTGGGTGTCCCCAGAATGTATTTGTGAAGTTTCAGCACAAAATACCCCACAGTTAATTTATTATAACCATTTGAAAATGTCATTTTTGGGGCCTGTTTTAAAAAGAGCTGTTTTGGTGTGTACCACCTTAAATATAAATGAGCTGCATATCCCCGCCCTGCCTTTGGATGAGGGCGTAACTTGCATACCTATGGCAATAAACTGTCGGTAGAAGCAGAATGGCTGAGAGTGAGAGACCCGCTGTTTTGTATGGCATTCAGCCGTACATGTTTGAACCGGAATCAGACCCAGATGATGAAGAGACTCCGGCAGAAGAAACACAATTGAGAATGGAGCAGGACGTCTCTGAATGGTTATTTGATACATTTATGTACTTATAGAGTTTTAATCGCGCCCCCTTTGCAATTATGGATGTGCAACACACACACACACACACACTGTGATAACGTTCGCGCAATTTTTTGAAAACAAATACTGTGATAACGTTTGCTAAGTAAACATACACAGTTTTTAATACAATATCTTTAAAAAATATATATATACGTGTGGATACACACTATACAAACAAGGTTTAAATTATATACACAGACATTCTACGACGATGACAACAACTTTAGACGCATTTGTTATTGAATTGGCTGACATCGACTGAAATGACTATTTGCTCAAAAAACATTAAATACACTTACTTCTTCTGGAAGTGACGTTGGATTGCGAACAGTAGGCAACGATCCACACTTGAGGATTAACTTTGAAGCAAGACCTGCTTTGAATTGACCCTCGTTCTCAAAACAGTCAGTCAAAAAATGATTCGCGCAAACATAAACGTATTTTGGAATTTTGAGTGGCGCCTTTCCTTCGTAAATAAAATCCATCCACTGCGTTTTCAGTGGCTCTGATGTCGGAAGTAAGTGAAAACTACTACGTTCATTATTACATCCCACAACAGAACACTTATGTTTCTTAGGAGACATTACCGGCTGTCGTTGAAACAATGGAGGATGGTTGACAGATCACCGAGGTCGGGGTCTATGCCAAAACCAGATTGTCAATCAAACCACGTGGGTGGGGCTTAGCGCAATTCTACGTCACAGTGAGAGCAATCTTAGAACAGGGCGTTCTGAGACAGTGCTTATGAATTATTGAGATTGTAAAAAAAACACTGGGTGGATTTTTCTCATTCTAGGGTGGTTTTGCTCACACACTGCCAACACACATTTATGGTCAAACACCATGTAAAAGTGAATTTTGCATAATAGGTGCCCTTTAATAATTTATTAAAGATACTGTATATAACAGATTAATAATTGGTGAACCACTGTGCTACACCATCATGGGCATACGGGACACCCCTGTTTTGCGTGGGGGCCCCCACCCTATGATGGTCCCCGTCGCAGATTCACCCATTTACTATGTAGCCTTTGCTTTTTTAGAACTGAACTCAGTTGACTATAAAGATGAAAATAAAGCATCCAAGTGAAGCCCAAAAATGCAAGTAGAAGATCATAGAAAATAGTGCTAAATTACCACAAAAGGGGGAAAAAATTCACAGTTTTTTCCATCCTCCCTTTGTAGCCAAGACAACAGCCTTGAAGCGTTGTGTTACTGTTAGTGGACGTGTGCCGTTAACTGAGACAAATAAATATGTTTGGTCTTTGCTGAGACATTATTGTTGTTATTGTTATTATTATTATTATTATTATTATTATATTTTGCACAAACATATTTACCCCATCGCCAGCTCTGCTAATGGTCAGCTATCGGAATGTCTGAAGTTCTTCTCCATGTTGCTTAGCCAATAAGTCTAGAGTTATTTCTTTATTCTTTTTATTCATATTATCGAAATTACTGAAAATTAGCGGCCAAAACAGCTATTTTTGTTTTCGATCGAAATGGAGGGCTGAAATCATTGACCGAAACGAGGTTTGGAGCTTCTTCTCATGTCTTGACTGTGTTCTAATTTGTGCACATCGTGGATAAACCACAAATATGTGCTAGCTAAATAAAAATAGCTTTTATTTTCAAGATCAATCTCTTCCTCTTTAGTCTTTACTACTATTACAGCAGCAACTAAACATGAATGAACAGCAGAAAGAATGTTGAAAGATACAAAATTTCCCGAAATGTATCGCATATCAAACTATTGCGTCTTAAACTATTGCGCAATCGATCAATCAGTGTTTCAACTGCGGAAAGATGATAAAACAGCCTGAGAACAATGTCACGTAATGCCACATTTACCTCAGAAAAGCCATCTCTGGGGGTAGCCCCATCTAATGCTTTGCGGGGGGCCTCACAGATGTGCAGTTCGCCACTGTACACCATAAATAATATATGGTAACATCTGGAAATGTTACTTGTGATAGCTCGTTGAGATCATTCAAATAATTTCAAGACTGTATTAAAGAGGGCCATACTGTTAACTGTTAATTCTTTAACAGTACGAAATTAGGGTGACATAATGATATATGTCGATTAAATAAATGATCCACTGGCTGAGATCAAGCTATATTGTATTTATTATTCTATCCAAATTAATTTGGTCTTGTGTGTGGTCCGATAGAAGTCGAAACTCAAAACTGAGTTGAGTAAAATGTATCTTAAACCTGAGATTTGGCAGTGAAAAGAAGACTTGTAACTGTGCCACCATTTGTAAAATGAATAATAATTTCAAGACAGATTCTTTGTTCTCTTTGCTGTACCAAAATGTGATCCCAATATTGAGGTATGTACTGAAACATCAATTTTGTGTACTGTTGCAGCCCTATGCAATTGTAATTTAAAAATATATACACTACCCATCAAAAGTAAAGAATAATTAAGTTTTTAAATGTTTTTGAAAGAAAGCTGCATTTAGTTGATCAAAAATACAGTAGAAACGGTAATGTGAAATATTATTACAATTTAAAATAATTGTTTTCTATTTTAATATATTTTAAATCGTTATTTATTCCAGTGACATTAAAGCTAAATTTTCAGCAACTGTTACTCCCCTCTTCAGTCTTGCATTATCATAATATGCTAATTTAGTGCTCAAGAAGCATTTCTTCTTATTTTCAATGTTGAAAATAGCTGCTTAACATTTTTGTGGAAACTGTGATACACTACCATTCAAAAGCCTGGGGTAAGATTTAAAAGAAATTTACACTTTTATTTAGCAAGGACACATTAAATTGATCAAAAGTGAACGTAAAGACGTATGATGTTACAAAAGATTTCTATTTCAAAAAAGTGCTGTTCTTTGGAATTAACATTGAGGATAATAAAAACCATTATTAATAACTGAGCAGCAAATCAGCTCATTAGAATGATGAATGTTCGAAGTGGAGACTGGAATTATTGCTGCTGAAAATTCAGCTTTACAATCACAGGAATCAATTATATCTTTAAATATATTAAAATGAAAATTCTTTCAAATCTTAATATTTCACAATATTACTGTTTTACTGTATTTTTAATCAATTAAATACAGCCTTTGTGAGAAGACTGTTCAAAAACATTTTTTTTTTTTCCTCCAAACTTTGGACTAGTAGTGTATATAGGAATATGATTTGTCAGTAAAGCTCACAAACTGTGCTGGTTATGGTTATGGCTTATGTCAGATGTGTGTAGCTGTCTTTGTTGCCGATTTGTAGATATCTGATTACAGTACATGGCATACATACAACATACATTCTTCATGTTCTTACCAATACATTTTTTTTCTTTTCCTTTTGAAGGAGAAGGTGCGGTTGAGATACAAACTGACATTTGATTTAGGAGAAGAATCACATGATGAAAGCGGAGATGTAGAGCAGTTCCCTCCGCCAGAGTCCTGGGGAAACCTTTAAAGAAACAGACTGATTTCCTGCTAGTGGCCCCTCTGCTTCCTGATGGCAGTTCATATCCAGACTGTCAATGGCTCTGCCTTTGATCCAGATCTCTCTCTCCTCTCCTCCGGATGAGTGCTGAGAGGAGGCCTTTAAATAAACTTGTTTGATTTTTAATTCCAGTTCTAACTTTTTTAACACCCCCCCCCCCCTCCTTTTTTTTCCCCCTTGTTGTTGTTGTTTTCGGCCCTTTTTGTATGAAGCTTTAAATGTTTGAAAGTTAGAGAGTTGAGTTTTGTGGTCATTCATGACATTACTTCCACGTGTGAATTGAGATGCTGGAGTCTCAGTCAGCTGTAATGACATAGAGCAGGTGAAATTTCTGCACTAATTGTTTCATTTTCATTGTGTTGATTAATAGGTTTTGTGCACTTGCACACATTCTTGATCATATTTCTGTTTTTTGTGTGTTTGATTGTATTGTCAGGCTGCATGTGGTTTTACTGGTAACACCAAACTTGAATCAATTTCTTAGCAAGGAATACTTAAACTAAAGTAGACTATATTCAAATCAAACAGCCCTTCATTCATTGTAATTTTTGCATCTAATTTATGATTGTCCTCAATCCTAAAATTGCCCTTGTTCTGTACACTGTACTGCTCTTGAACATCACGCTGATGTCTTGTTTATATTTACCGTACGTGCCTAATCAGATTTTTTTTTTTTTTTTCATGCTAATGTGAATATAATTTTGTGTTTGATGCTTGTTTTTAATTGTCAGAATAACATAAGCATTTGCCCCTCGGGTAAACACTTTTTTGAATCCTTGATGGTTCCACAATTAATCTGGGCTCTTTCAGTGCAGTACAGTTTAATGAATACTATTTCACCCTTCACCATGCTTGTATAAGATAAAAGAAGTTATCAGAAGAATTCTGTATTCAGAAAATGTTAACAGAAATCATTTGCTGAATCAGGATGCTGCTGCTGCATCAGAATTCTCTGCAGACAGGAATTTAAATTAGTTCTCAAATAAACAATTCTAGTTTGTGTCTCCCTACAGTTAAAGGTCTGTGATAAAGCCAGTTGCATTCCAGATTATGTCCTTCCAACCTGACAAAGTGTAAATATCGGTATTGCTATTATGTACATTTGCCAAAAACTTATACAGAGACTAAACATACGGAGAAGTGAATGTAGTGCAAATATGTATTTAAGGGAAATAAAGTTATTCTTTTTCTCTGGGGTTTAAAATGCATGTTTTCATTATTTTAAATCATTGATCAAAAGTTGAATAAGGTATATAATCAAAAAATTGAGAGCGCTCTGTATTGAACTCTTTATTAAAATCTGTAATACAAAGTGATTATATAAAAAGAATTTGTTCATTTCCAGCTCCCTTCCAATCAGAGGGCTGTCATGAACAAGCCGAGTCTTGTCCAGGACCTCAGGGGATAGCTGTTTGTAATGCCTGATCATACAATAAGTAATGCAGTAGTGCAAACAACAGTGTAATTGAATGTTTGCATTGGGTATAGGTAAGGTTAAGCATATTAATTGGCTAGTGCTAAGGTAAGATGCAGAGTGGTTAGCTTTTGAAATGGAAGCTACCTCCAGCTATCAATCATTTTGCATGTTTGCAGGTTGATGACGTTGAGTTGGCAGACATTGGTGGGTGGGTTTTCCAGGGTGTGTGGTTGAAGTTAGCAAAATGGCTAAAAGTTAGCAAAACTAAGTAAGTATCTTTAATAAAACATCAATAAACATCATGAATAAGTATTGACCAACTGTAATCAAAAGATGTATTTAAGAAGATACACATAAAAAAAAGTCACAATATCTAAAGATAATTCAGTTTTTACGACAAACTAAAGATGCTTCGTAGCTGGTTTTTCTTCAGGACCAAGATTTGAGAACCAAAAAAACAGTCGAGAAGCCCTTCTTTCAAGACCCTGGACCACTGGCTTGATTAAACGCAAAGCCATTCTTTTCTATGACAATACAACAGAAAATAAAGAGCACACCTTATTACACAGCTATATTCAAACGTTCAGACTGGTAAAGGGGCAGGTTACTACTACAACAAGAAAAGATTTGAAAAGACAGCAATGCCTCTAGATGCTACTTTCTGGGAGGGGGAGGAAGGGGTGGTGGTGGTGAGGCAAATGGGTATGGGCCAGGACCCATGAATCCCATGACAGGCTGTGGTGGAGGAGGGAACTGTTGTGCCATGAGTGGTTGCGGACCTGGCCCAGGCTGAGGAGGAGTTGGAGGCGGTGCTCCAAACATACCTTGGGGAGGTCCAGCTTGATCTTGCCCTCCGGCTCCCCCACTACCACCTACACCTGGATGTGAGCCTCCCCCTCTGGAGCCATACTGCCCCCCTCCTCCGCCCCCATAACTCTGGTATTGGTCACCTCCTCCACTGTTGTAGGAGGGCCCTGAGTTGTAGTTGTTTCGTCCATCCCTACTGCGATCTCTGTAAGAAGACGAAGACAAGCGGTCGTCACGGCTGCTCCCACCTGACCTTCCATCACGGCTAAAGTTGTTGCTGCGGCTGCCCTTGTTACCCCCCGTTGCAGAGCGCATACGGCGATCACATTCGTCCTGGTACATCAGGTTGGGGTTATTTGAGCTTGAGTTGTTGCCACGGTAACGCATCCTTCCACCTACAGAAGTAGCCAGTAAGAGGCCAGGAATTAGGCAAGTGATACAATATTTTGAAATGTGAAAAAGAAAAATTTCTCTCTAAATGGTGCCAGTTTCTCAAGGGTATATTACAAACTGAAACATGCCTGCCCAACTTCAGCTCATCTTGAAACTCTCACCTCCACTTCCCCCACGACCTGTGTCCACCAGCTGCAGCAGTTTGGGGTTGATGGCCTGTCTAGCCTCCTCAAGAACCCGGACCAGATCACGAGCCTGCCGAAGGTTTCCAGGTGTGAAGAAGGTGTAGGCTGTACCTTTGTTGGTGCTGCGAGCTGTGCGGCCAATGCGATGAACATAATCCTCAGAAGAGTTTGGATAGTCATAGTTGATGACAAATTTAACATCCTCCACATCTTCATGGGGCCAAGGTAAAGAAATTTATGGAGGAAGAAGAAAAAAATTCAAAATTAGAAAGTGAGGTAGACAGAAGTAATGGACCATTGCCTAGTTCACTGCGACAGCAGCACTGGCATTGTTCACTCATCTGTGTTTGGGATCTCTTCATGGATTTTACAGGCATGGCTTTGGAGTAAGGTTTGTCTATTACTAATAAAGCCAAGACAAGATCAATACAAGAAGGGAAATGTTTAATAAATGCAATGCTTTGAATAGGCATTCAATTGTAAAAGTTATCCAATGACCTGAATACACTTTTTGAAAGTTTTGAAGTATGCTGTCATCAACAGTCATACACATCCAGGTGTTAATACATATAATTAGTGATGCACCGAAATGATTTTTTTTTTTTTTAACATCGAAATCAAAATTTAAGTTTTCATTGATGAGTTTACAAAGGACATTTGTTTGAATTTTGTATTAAAAATGTACAGAATTTGAAAGCTCAGACTCCGTTTTATATCTAAAGTAACAAAGCTTATTGTGATTATTGGATGGTATGTGTACTACAAATAATATTTAGTGAAGTTTTGCTTATGTATCAACTGAAAACAGCATAAACTAAATGATTGCGGTCCATCAAAATGAAGATCTTTAATTGATATTGTCAACCCAGCCGTAGCAGCTGACAAGTTTTCAAGTTGTGACTGATCCACGTTGTGTACACGAAGTAGACACTGATAGTGTCAAAACGCGCAATCAGAGAAGCGTAATGAAACCGGAGCCGGTGCCACCATTTCGGTCAATGAATTCTTCCCTCCAAAACTGAAAAATTTCAGTTGCTGAAATTTCAGTGCATCACTATAACAATAATTCAGATAAAGCTCTGTCTTAAATTCAACCTAAAGACAGGGTCTCACTAGCCGATTTTGCAGTCGATTTCCAATGGAGCATCTCTCAGTGATGGCGCATTAACTACTTGCTGGGTTATTGTCACTTACGACTTGAAGTCAACTAGTCTCCTTTGAAATTATCATTTTAGACAGTGATCGGATCTAATTCAAACTTCTTTTCTTTTTTTTTTTTTTACTGGGACTAAATATGGCTAACGGGGAATTGAAACAAAAACTTGCTTCTCTCACTGCCCTTGCTGGATTCTGTTCACAATGTATTTTTGGGTCAGAACCAGTATGCTTACATCAAAGCAACAGCCTTTTACTCATGTTGCTAGGTAAAGACTAGACAGTCAAATCACTTGAGGTCCCACTGGTCAGAAAAGTGATTCCTGACACAAACAATTTGACCAAATCACCTGTCCTTAAAAGCGGTTCATTTCTGTGATTTAGGATAACTAGGTTTATCAACAGCATTCCAGAGTTTGGAAAACCATTCACATCATCTAAACAAACTGAACACTGACGTAAAACGAAACTGGGTACGAACCAGAAAGTGCTAGTGTGAAAGCACTGAACAGAATAGTGTGAGACCAAAATTTTGTTATCAAATGGCCATTTTCAGTCGGCTAGTGAGAAACCGCCTTAAGCAGAGCAGCACTGTACAAATAAAAAAGCACTTACCTATTCCAAAGATAAACAGCTATTCTAATCTTAAGTGTTACATGAACTATCAATGAAAATTAGCAACTGTGTCCAGCAATACTTGAGGTTGTATTAAAGAGGAGAAATGACAGGATTTTTTTTTTTTTTTTGACATATTAAAAGTCTGTTTCTCATTACAGTTCAAAAGGGGCTCTAACAACACTGCTATTGACCCTAAAAGAAAACAGTCTCCTTTTGGAAAATGATAATGATATTTAATACCATTTTAGATATCTAAAGAAAAATGCAATGTGGTAAAATGGAAATACAGTCATATACAATAATGGCCTAATATACCATGGCACTTACCACACCCATTCAAACATACTTAAAGAACATTTGCCACACTATGGAAACAGCTCTTATAAACAGGGCAGTGACTAGGGCATGATCAGGTACTTACCCTAGGTTAGGTTATTCTTGGCTGGGATCAGTCCTGGGTCCCGTGGAGCGGCCCAAGAGGAAGAGGTTAATGTGGGCTCACGCGTTGAGCTGCCCCCCCTTCACCCTCGGCCCTGCCCCAGCAACGCCAGGCGGGAGCAGAACCGGCTCTGCCCCAGTTCTCTCTCTCTCGCTGGGTTGCAGGGCCTCCACAAACCGGACCGGACTGTATCCAGCACTCTTAACTTTCTCTGTCCCTCTCTCTAGCACTCCGCGGGCCATTTAGCCCCAAATCTATCTTAGGGGCAGACTTTCCTGGAATCTAACAGAGCCCTGAGGGGCCATAGTATTCTTTGAGATGTTTAATGGTCAATCCAGATTTTGAGTTAAAAAAAAATCAAATAAAAAAGTAAGCTAGTTGATGCCGCTAGCCCTTAAGACTCAAGATAAGTAGGGGCGCAGCTGAGAGAGTTTATCCAATCAAGCCCTGTGCTAGTGTCTGGTTACATGGTAGAGGGAGGCCACTGTGTCAAATTAGCACAGCATGCCTGGGCTGGCAGTTAGGAAGTCAAAAATCCTGAAGGGGAAAAAGAACAATAATAGTGTAAGACCCTCTAGAATAACCCAAACATACCCAGACAAAACAAAATAGCAATTTCTAATATCTTTTGTGAGGTCATTTTTCACCCAGATTTGAATGATTCCAGAAAGAAGTTTTGCACAAAAAAAAAGTAAAAGTAAAATATTTATACAAAGTGTAATAAAAGTTCTGACCATCTCTATTCTGACCATGACTACTGACTAACATCTTCCAAGATAACTGGACACTTGGACACAATTTGTTCAGGAAGGAGACTGGAATTAGGACCCAGGGAAGAGGAGGGAAGGGTAGCAGCTCCCCTAGATCCGTGCTAGGGTCAACAGCGAGCCGGTGAGCCCCACATGTGCGAGGATTTTTTACATTAGTAACAAGAAACAGACAGCACAAGTTTAACATGTCTGGAACATCTTGTGGATGGGGAAACTGACGAAGCAGCCCACCAGTCAGTCACCGTCAGCCCAGAGTCCTTTTTACGATTTAAGGTAAACTTGACAACTTGTCAATAAATATGCATATTGCTCAAACAAGTGAAGGCTGGGAAGAAAAGATAAGAGAGAAAAGGACAGGTTGGAGAAGAGAGAGAGAGAGAGTGAAAGAAGAATTGCTGTAGGTAAAAATATCAAACAATTAAGGTGCAAACCAAAATAATCCAAAACAAAAAAGACAAGGCAGAATTCTAGGTACTGATTTCTATGTGCTTAAACTATAGATTTGAATTTCTTAATTTCTTAAAAACTCTTAATCCGAAAGTATACTTTTCCGCATTCCACTCCATATATTGTGGACAGTTAACACTTAACATCTTAATGCTATAGAGACCGAGGCGTGTCGTGAGAGTCACATAAAATATAGATTAACATGGCACTACAAAGGCCTGTTTGTGAAAGGGCCATGCGTTAGAAGTCAGAAAGCACTTAAGTTAATTTATGATTTGCTGTCTGTCTGAACCAAAGAAATACAAGCGAAAAATCTGAATTCAATTGCATAGCATCATAACTTTTTCCATTGCAACGTAGTGCATTGATTCGCACTGTGTTGAATCGAATCGAAATAGGATTGCACTGCATTGTAACAGTTGAATCGTATCGCATCGGTAGATGCTTCATATGCATCTTTAATGGATCGTTGGCTATGCGTTGAGATGTGTATCACATAGGCCTCAGTTATGGAGATGTACATCCCTACTGTGCACACTGTTTTTGTATCTGTGGAGATTTGTGTGCAGACAACAGCACATGTGCAATTGATTTGAGCAACTGAAAAGAAAGGGCCACAAGATGCACGGGATGACTGGGGCGTTCACACTGATATGGATTAAATAACTGGATGTTGCCAAATCTCTGTGCTGTTGATGAGAGTTCCTACTTAACTGCGATCCACCACCTGATACAGCTGTCACACATTGATGGAAATCTTCAACTCTCTTTGAAAATGAATGGCATGGCCACTGTAAATAGTTGTCAATGTGAACACTCCTCGATGTTTATAATATCTTAAATATCTTAATATCAGTGTGTACTGTAAAAAGCACTATTCAAATAAATTGCACTTCATATATTTGAATTTTTTTTAAAAAGAATTCCATTAAGAATGTTCACACTTGGCCGGTTTGGTTAAATTAAATTTAAAACAAACAAACTACAAGTGTGAACATACGGGACATGGGACTTGGCTGTGTGCATCGACCAAGTTTCATTGTTACCGATATATGACTAGTGCACTTATTTATCGATTACTTCAGTGACCATTTAGGTGTCTGTCTGACATAATTACATAATTACTTGAAAACACTGTTTGATTAGCTGTTTGTAGGGATGCAAACTGCTAAGGAGTGAAAAAAGTCAATTACATATACGAGGACATGCTTCAGTGGGAATTTCTTGTGAAAGAATAAGTGTGTAGCAAACATTTCAATCAAGTTTTATGATTTCATGTATTTAAGGTTAAATCTATTATAGTCAAGTTTTTGGATCTCACAGAAGTGATTTTGCTTTCAAAACAACAAATTTCTCCAAAAAGATGAGCAGTTTGCAGTCCCGTGTTTTTGTGACTAGGAATGACATCTGCTTAACCAGTGCATCTCTGTTGGCACAAAGTTTGAGACGTCACTGAACATTTCACAATTATGTGACTGTACGTGTCATGTCATAGAGTTGTCTATACATTATCTTTATTATTTAGTGGCGATCAGATAATCATTCGGTTTAGAATTGTAGAAAAAAAAAAAAAGAAAAAAAATGAGAATGAATGAGTATCAAGTATCAGAACATACCCAGACCCCGTGATGCAACGTCAGTGGCGATCAAAATTGGAGCTTTTCCACTGCGAAACTCTGAAATACACCGCACAATGCAGTGAGAACACTCAGGAAAAATTGTGACAGCCTACTTCAATAAAATGTGAAGCTTAAAAACTTCACCTGATAGTACCCAGTCCCTCTCTGGTTGGCTCTTGTCACCATGAATACACATTGCAGGCCACCTGGAAAAAGACAGAACACAAATTACATCAGCATACTATATAATTTTATAAAAACCTTTAAGAGGGATTATAAAAATTTGTCTCACCCATCTCTTCGCATCCTACGAGTCAGTTCATCACAACGTTTCTTTGTCTCAACAAAGATGATAGTTTTGTTCTCCTTTTCAGCCATGATTTCCTCCATCAGCTGAATCAGCCTTTGAGCACAAATTTCTTTGAAACATTTTCATCTTGATTTATACAGACAAATAGGAAAGTAAACCAACACAAATCACAATGCCTGAATAACTTAATAAAAGCTCAATAAATTTCATATCCACTACTTTATTAGAGAAACGACTGGTAAATCAGCTTACTTGTTGTCTTTTTCATTTTCCATGCAGACATCCACTATCTGCAGGATGTTGTGGTTTGCGCTTAGTTCTAGAGCTCCTATATTGATTTGGACATAGTCATGGAGGAAATCTTCAGCCAGCTGACGCACTTCTTTAGGCCAGGTAGCACTCCACATGAGAGTCTGTCTGTCAGGCTGAAGGAAACAGGAATAGCAGCAAACGTAAACAACTGAGCTTAATGATATGTATTCTAAGGAAAGTGATCATGGGTAGCGATCTTAAACACAGACAAGGCCCATTTTTTGAGTCCATTATTATTGCCGATTATCCTAGATTTTCAGTCTAGCACTACTGTGCGTGTAATTTTAATTTTTTGTGTTTTAATTTTACAGTTAAGTAAACAAAGGAGACAGTTTCACAAAAGAAAAGTACTTACTCTAATTTGGTCAACAATTTTGCGGATTTGGGGTTCAAAACCCATGTCCAACATACGATCAGCCTCATCTAGCACCAGGTAGGTGCAACGGCGTAGGTTGGTTTTTCCTGCCTCCAGGAAGTCTATCAGACGGCCAGGTGTGGCAATGCAGATTTCAACACCTTTAAGAGGTCAAACAATATTTATTGAAAGAAAAGCTATGGATTCAAATTAATGCTTTAAAGTTTTGCACAAAAATAAAGTTTTGCAAAAAAAAAAAAAAGAATTGAGCAGAAAAAAATAATAATAAATTGCAAAATAAAATAACGTAGTGCAAAATAGCTGTAATCCTATTTTATCTTTGCCACATATTTTTCATTCTCAAACCTACTAAATAATTTGCAACGCTCATTTTATTCTGCGTTTCAGTCAAGCGTGCGCTCACAATACCAGTTTTCCTTTGCGCTGCACTTTTCTGTGCGGTTCTCTTTATGGCAATGGTTTGACGTGGGGGTGGAGTCAAGAAATGGGGGCACGCCCCCGCGAAACACATCATCGTTAGGAGACGCAGATTAGAACAGAACAGATCCACCATTTAGACAGAGCGCATTTATTATAATCTGAAAACCACGCCCACCGGGGGAAAAACAATCCAACCGTCTCCATTGACTTTGTATTGCGTGAGGCTGCCTTCTTGTCTTTTCTGACTCATTACAAAAAACAGAACAATGCCTAAAGCTGCTGTGTGACAAGGTGTACAGCTAACAAGCTAAAAAAAAAAGAAATAAGTTTTTATAAGCTGTCGACCCCAAAAAACGAATGTTTAAGGACACAAAATTGGATACAGGCAGTGAGACAGAGCGCAACAGGTCATATTACTATAAGAAATGCATTGGAGGGGGTCGTAATCGGCGACAACATATGCTAAACAAACCAACAAAAACAAGCCATTCATTATTTTTAACCATGTCAAAGAATTATTTCACCTGTCGCCGATTACGTTCCCCTCCATAGCAGGCGTGTCCCCGTTTCTTGACTCCACCCCCACGTCAAACCAGTGCCATAAAGAGAACCGCACAGAAAAGTGCAGAGCAAAGGAAAACCGGTATCGTGAGCGCACGCTTGACTGAAACGCAGAATAAAATGAGCGGTGCAAATGATTTAGTAGGTTTGAGCATGAAAAATATGTGTCAAAGATAAAATAGGATTACAGCTGTCATTGATTTTTGTAATTGATTATATTTTTATTTTTGCACTACTTTATTTTATTTTGCAATTTATTATTTTTGTTTGCAATACTTATTTTTTTCCGCTCAATACTTTATTTTTTTCTTTGCAATTCTTTATTTTTGTTTGCAAAACATTTTTTTATTGCTCAATTCTTTTTTGTGTTTTGCAAAACTTTATTTTTGTGCAAAACATTAAGGCATTAATTTGACTCCATAAAAAGCCCTTAACTACTCCTGCTCAATTAATCAGAAAATATACAAAGCTACTATTACACTTGTCCAGGAACAGGGTTGAGAACCACAGCTCAATCCACCATTTTTCTACATGCCATGACCAAAAAAAGAGGAATTTAAAAAAAAATAAATGTCCCACTCGCACATTTCCATATAACGGCAGTGAAAAGCGACCAGCATCACCAACAGCCAAGCTCAAGATTTTAGTTAAATAATACATTAAATTTCAGTTTGTTTTTCCACCAAACCCTATCGTATACCCCCAGAACACTTGTAATAAATGGTATGCGTCACATGGAATCATTCGGAGGTACTTTTGGATCTTTTTTTAAAAAGTTTGATGCTGGTCGCTCTTCACTGCCATTATATGGAAAAGCACAAGTGCAGAGTGGGACTTTGTTTTTTTTAAATACTCCTTTTGTGGTCCATAAAAGAAGAAGGGCATACTGCATTGGAACAACACCAGGAGAAGCAAATTATGACTTAATTTTCATTTTAGGGTGAACAAACCCTTTAACACTTTACTATATAAATGCAATAATGAGCATTTTCAAAAACAATGCAGGGATGTTATTATCCATACCCCTCAATCATTTAACATAAAACACAACTTAAAATTGTAAAAGTACTAACAAATTACTTTCAGCAGACCATGACTAACCCCAAAAGTTAGGATTTGTATTTCTGCACCAATATTACAGATGTGCTAAATATTACTGTAGAAACATGCAAGTCTACTTAAGTCCATTTCAGTGAATTATTTTTTAAGCTTTAAATTGGGAAAAACACAAAAAGTGTTACATTATTTTCCAGCTGGATAAAAATGGATTAAAAATGACTAAAAATGTCGTAATTACGAGTGGAAAACTCTGCATTTTCTTTGATCTCAGAGTTTCCGAGTTGGAGGCGTTTTAGTAAGAAATATAGAAAAATATCACAAGGTATATTTGTAGGTATTTTGTGGTGACACTGTCAGGCTTTTATTTTTTTATTTACAACAAAATAAGCTCACTGCCTGCACAAAATATGATACCATTGTTATATAATAATAAAGATTACAGTGGCTTCATAAATTAATTAAAAACCAAAAAACCTGATGCACATTCTTTGTTCTTAATTTTCTTCAAGCAGAGTTCAAAGAAACTTGCTTTTTTGTTTAGTTAATTAAGAGAAGGTACACCACCATCTTGCTCTGACGAAAGTGACTGAAAAACAGAGCATTTTACAGCTAATTTGGTCAAACTGACCAGGGTAGCGTTTCCTTAAGTTGATCGTAGCTCCATTGGTGCTTACGATGCTTTTGGGAAACGCTGCCCTGGGCTCTACAGTGAAACCATTTATGCTGTATTTGTCAGATTTTCACTAGCAAAGACTGGGATTTAATTACGTACATTTATAGCCTGACACCCTGCATGTTTCAGAGTGAAGCATGGCACGATGCTCTTTTACACACATTGGTGAGCTTTTAGTTGCTTTTTATTGAGTTTTTAGTTTTCAGTGTCTCGGATCGGCTTAGTTCACAGGAATTCTGTTCTCAGAATAATTATGATTATATTTTGAGCATTAAAAAAATAAAAAAATAGAAATCACATTTTGTTAGTGAGTTGTAGATGTTGGTCAGTTCCATTCCATACCTCTTTCTAAATCTCTGATCTGTGGACCTTTAGGGGCTCCACCATAAACACAGGTACTCTTGATTCGGGATGATTTGCCATAGTCATAAGCCACTTGCTGCACCTGCTGGGCTAATTCACGCGTGGGTGCCAACACAAGACACTAAACAGAACAGAAAGCAGGAAACACAGCAGAAATGAAGAATGTACTTTGGATTGAACAAAGCACTTTGGATTCATTTTGATCCTACTGTGCATCAACAATAGTACATCATTCTGATTCTAAATCAGTGCCCACTTCTAACAATTATTGAGGTAAAAGTTGTATGGCAACTTACAATGGGACCATCCCCTCTCTCTAGGTATGGCTGATGGTTAATGTGCACTATGGCAGGCAGCAGATACTGTGGAGGACATTAAAATAAGTAAACATGACTTTACTTGGAATGGGTATTTAAGTATGTGTGTTTTCTCTGGCTGTTGGTTGTAGACGTAGGTCTCTTACAGCCAGTGTTTTTCCAGAGCCAGTCTGAGCGATGCCCACCATGTCCCTGCCACTGAGAGCCAAAGGAAAACCTTGAGCCTGGATTGCAGTGGGCTCTTTAAAGTTCTGCTGCAGCAGCACTTCCATCACATATTCTTAAAAAAAAAAAACACAGAAAAGTAAGTGCGTTTTCATCACTAAATGAAGAAGGGAAAAACTTTCAACACACTCACTGAGGAGAAAAAAAACCCTGGTGTAAATGAATTTAGATCCTCTTTTTCAATTACATTTTTTGTTTGCACCAAATATTTGTGTTTAGTGTGAAAGGGCCTTTAGAATAACAAAGTGATATACATGTGAATTAAACTCACGAGGGAACTGAGCTTGATGGAAGTTGGTAACAGGCTTTGGACAGCCAGAGCCTCTGACAGTGATCTCTTTCCTCTTGCGATATTCTTCAACATCATACTATTAAATATACAAAGATAAATATAAATTAAAGTAAAAAATAAATAAAAACAAAATAGTAGACCACAAAAGTTTTTTTTTTTTTTAATATAATTAGGTTCTTTATTACCTGACTCATGTGATGAACCTCGGGGTGTTCACTGTAGAAATTCTTCTCAAATTTGGGCAGCTGATCCAGGTCCCATTTCTTCTTCCTCAGCCTATCTCCTGGATTCCCAAACTTCTTTGGTGGAGGTTGGACAACTCGACTGGATCCAAAGCGAGGCCTGTGAGAGATTCATGTCTTAAACTTTAAATCCTTTTCCTGCCAGTTATGAGCAGTGTTTGAGAGAAGTGTATGGACAAGTAGTTAAATCTGTTTACTTCAACCAAAAATATTAATTACTCAATATCTCCTATCCAATTAAACTGATATTATTAAATGTATTAATACACATAAATAAACAAACATCGATTAAATATAAAGGCCCACCCTCTGTCCCGTCCTCGATCTCTGTCTCGGTCTCCATATGAGGAGCTTCCTCTCATCTCCTTGACCAGTAAAGTAAAACCCGAGCAGGATGATTACCTTTTCTTCCAGAACGAAACGAAGAAACGCTGGTCCTACCTGGTTTGTGGAAATGTGTTTTTTTTTTCTCTGATAAGCGGTAGATATGTAATATGTTATGAGGGTGTTTTAGAGTAGGTTAGGGTGCAAATTCTGCATGTAACTCCTTACAGCATGAAAACAGACATTTACAAACAACAAACCCGTGAAAAACACGCCAGCTTTGAGTTAGAAAAACAACACCTTCGTGCTTACTCGGTTAAAGAAAATGTCGTCTACCACTACGCAACTGGGTCCGCCCCGTTTAACATCGTAGCATTTGTACGTAGGGATGTTATGAAAGTACACAAATAACGCAACGAATACCGCGTAGTGTGACAATGAATTCGCATAAGAGCGTAAAAACCGGAGGTTGAACTCCAAACAATGATGAACCTAACGTATTTGAATCTCTCAAGGCTTTATCGAAATTAATTGCGCTTTAGAAGACTGGACGAATAAATATAGAACAATTTTAAAACTGTTTTATAGCAGTCACAGCAAAAGAATAGTACCACTGTACTACTAAATGTACTAATATCTTTCTTATCCTTTAACCACAATCAGTTGTAATTGGTCAACAGTCAACTGCGCAGGGAAAAGTAACAGATACCATGTGACAGCGACGTAACCCGTTCACGTGACGTGTGACAAACAAACAAGTACATTTATTCGTCCGTTTTCGTGAAACAAAAATTTCAACAAAAACAAACAAAAATACTTCAGTATCAATAACAACTGACCTGAGACAGAATGTGTTTGATACATCCAGCTTGATTCAACGAAATTACAACACAAACGTGTTTTGGTCCTACAATACAATGCACTGTTTGTACCATCCACTACCTGATAGAAAACTGGGAACCACCACAAGATATGGACACAACCACACAAACAAGAAAACATGGGTGCCAAGAAGAAAGATTGTGTCCACATTTGCACCCAAATTAAAATGGAGACGGAGTTGCATTTTCTAATAATTTTTTACCAAAATAATAAATGAATAAACATTTAAAAAGGAAAAGAAAAGGAAAAACACATACAACACCACATATCTGAGACATTGCCAAACAATGCTAAACTACCCATTTTACTGGGGAAATGTAAATGGCCGCCTGCCATAAAATGAGGGTCTTTGGCTCATTATCAGTAGGGCTGTTCAACTTGCTTATTTTTCCCCTTTCTTCTCCTTATTCCTTTCTTTTACCTTTACATTATCATGTAATGCAAATAATTTTTTTCTTTCTTTTTCAATTAGTTTGTTTTTTGTCATTTTATATTGTCTTCAGCTTGTAGGTTGTGTTTGCAGTTTTATTTGTATGTAGCTAAAGCAATAAAAATTGACAAATTTTGTCATTAACTGAAACTGAATGTACAGGGCAGATGGGATTCATTCATGGATGGACGAAATCGCACCAATTAATGGAAGTTCTGGACCAGCCTGCTTTTTTTTCTTTTCTTTTTTTTTTTCTTTTTGTGTTATTTGAACTTTATGTTCTCATGTTTTATTTCTGTTTTCAAATAATATTTAAATATAATTTCAACTTTCAATTATTTCCTTCTTTCAATCTTCATATACTGTAGATAGAAGCTGTACCTGCATGGCTAGAAAAAGCTGGGGCATTATGAATATACAGGGAAATTCTTGAGGGAACCCAACCCATAGCATAGACCTTCCCCTAAGAATTTAGCTAAAAACTGCAGCAGGATTTTGACAGAACTGTGGCTCAGTGAGTAGCACTACTGCCTCATAACAATAAGGATCTTTGTTTTAAGTCAGGGCTGAGCCAGAAGGCCATTCTGTGTGGAGTTTGCATGTTCTCCCCATGTCCGTGTGGGTTACCTCTGTGTGCTCCAATTTCCCCAGCAATCCCAAGACATGCAACATAGGTGTAATGGACATGCTAAATTGTATATAGGTGTGAATGTGACTGCATGTGTTTGTGACTGTATGTTAGCCCCGTGACTACACTCTAAATTCTGTTTACCACTATACATTTATTCTAGTGTGAAAAAAAAATTAGAGATAAACTGTCAATTCTCAAATAACTTCTGAACAATTATATAAAAATAAAATAAAATAAATAAATAAAAATAAAATATAAATAAAATTAACATAACCATAACTTTGTGACAATGTAATACATTTCACCTTAATTAACTAATAGTCAAGAATAATAATGAATTTTAAAACAATTCTACAGCTCAAATACTCAAATGTTAAAATGAAAACCTATGTCGTTGT
Organism: Megalobrama amblycephala; assembly: GCF_018812025.1. NCBI lineage: Eukaryota > Metazoa > Chordata > Actinopteri > Cypriniformes > Xenocyprididae > Megalobrama > Megalobrama amblycephala. The sequence goes on from NC_063054.1 coordinate 24,955,783, forward strand.
GACATTGGACCTGGCTCTGTGGTATAGTACTTTTTTTTTCATATAGTTTGGTAGTTTTTTTTTTTTTTTTTACAACAGTTGCAAATGCACATGAATAAAACATTCTAGACAATACTGGACAGATTTTATTCTTTTGTGGCATATGCTTGGATAATGTCAATGAAGAAGACATAAAACAATCGTGGAGGTCTGGTTTCTAAAGCATAAAATACACTTCTATTACTTTTTTAGTTCAATGTCAAATCTTTAAAACAATCAAACATTCTCAGTGCAGTATATAACATAATACCTAAAATTGTTTTGATGGCTAGTCAAGCATTATTTCACAGTCTCTTAACCTATTACCAACTATTTTAAAACAAATGACATAAATTGATAGATCATAATTGATAAAAAGTCTGCTATATGGAACGTGATTTTCTCTGAGCTTATGTACAGTTAGACCTTTACAGGACCATTTAAAACTAGGAGACTAAAAATTAAGATGTCAGAATAACTAAATTTACCTCATGATTTGATTTCATTTTCTTAATTGCCTGAACTGTAATGCAATCCATCCATTAATACAAACAAAACAAATGTAATGACAATTTATTTGAAGGTTGAACTGAAATGGTCCTTAGCTGCCACTTTAGAGCACTAAAATGCAATCATCTATTGTTGTGTCCTAAATGTCCAGTATTTGATCAGTTAGTATTCAACGGTGACACACTTAGTCTTCAGATACTCATTCAGAGCTTCTTGACCTGTTGAGGTGAAATACACAGAGTTAAAACAACATACAGATGTATTTCACGAAATATAAATAATGACAGAAATATGGTGCAATAACTACTAAAAAAAATGTATCAAAACAATTAATGCTATTCATGTCTTACCCAAATCCTTGCCAAAGCCAGACTGTTTGAAGCCACCAAAAGGCGCTGCCACGTCAGTCTTGTTGTAAGTGTTGATAAACACAGTGCCGGCCTGAAGTTTTTCACTCACATACAGAGCCTTGCTGATGTCACGTGTAAACACACCTGATGCTAAACCATATTCTGTAGCATTAGCCCTCTGCAGCACGTTGTCAACATCTCTAAATGAGGGAGATTGAGGAAAAGGCAGTTTACAATGTTGCTTTTTGTCATGTTACAATTTTGAAAAATGAGTATGATGTATAGGTAAATCAATTACAAATCATTCATCATTGCTGGAAGCTGAGTTTGTATAAATTGACTGGTGTGAGACAATCAGCATTTTAGAGGTAAAAGTATCTTATTTCCACCAACCCATTGTTGAATTTGGAGATTATCATGACGGGCCCAAATGACTCCTCAACAGCAATATACATGTGATCCTGCACATCACTGAAAACAGTGGGTTCAAAGAAGAAACCTATAGAAATGGAAAGCGTAAACAACATTGCACTTTTTTCCCCCACTAAGACTCATGCATATACTCACACTCCCCTCACCTGGACGGTTCACTTGTTTCCCTCCACACACTAATCTTGCTCCTTCTTTGACCCCTTTTTCACAGTATTCCACTAGTTTGTCCAGATGGGCTTTGTGGTTCTGGGGGCCGTGGTCTGTGGAACGGTCTAGTGGATCACCAATCTTCATCTTTTTTATTTCACTAACCTACATAGATATAGTTATATGATATGAGTTAAGAGTTATGAAATTGTGAGTTATGAAATTATCACAAAATGATCTGGGATTGAGATGCAGGCAACGAATCAAAATGTGTATATGTGAAAATAGGCATTCAGCATAAGATAGTTTCTTTCATGTATGTTGATTTTTTACCACTCTCTCCACAAAAGTGTCATGGATAGATTCCTCAATGAACAGTCTCCCTGCTGCAATGCAGTTCTCTCCCTTATTAAAGAACACAGAGCTCATACCCTGCAGACAAAAAGTGTGTGTGGAAGGTACATAACACGTCTGAGATTACAACCAAACATTATTAACTTTGACAAACAAAGAATGTATTTTTAATATGATGTTACTGAGGTGAACAAACCATTCTGACAGCCTTGTCCAGATCACAGTCATTAAAGATGATGAGAGGAGATTTCCCTCCTAGCTCAAGAGAAACCTTCTTCACATTGCTGACTGCACAACTAGATAGACAAGTATTTTTATGATTCCCAACTTTCATTTAAACCCTATTTGTAATTAACTTTAAAGAAATGCTGTAAGCATACAAAAATGTACTGAACAAAATAATATTGAAAGTGTTTGTATAATTTATGCAGATATTATTTATTTATTAAGATTAAAATATGATTAGAATAATTTGATTAAAATATGTGCCACTATTTTCAATTTGTGGCCCAAATTTAACATCAAGATAAAATCTGTATACAACAAAAACTTAAAAAAGTAAAGAAAAGAAAAAGAAAACAGTCAAAACCTTTTAAAAAGAGATACTCATTCACCTTTTCATGATCTGTTTGCCAATCTCAGTGGAGCCGGTGAAGCCCAGTTTTCGAACATCAGGGTGGTCAGACATCCGCTGACCAACCAGAGCCCCTAAAATGGACATATTCAATAAATATTCAATTCATATATTAGCAGACAACCTTAAAAACAGACAAATTTATTAAAAGTGCAAAACATTTACAATAGCAATACTGAATTGTAAACAAAAAAAGTATATCAGTATATGAAATTTATTGTGTATGCTTTGCATGTATATGCACCGGATCCTGGTAGTATGTTCACCACGCCCTTTGGAAACTTTGCCAGTGCAGTTAATTCGGCAAACTTGAGAGCAGTCAAAGGTGTGACCTAGAATACAACACAGAAACGCTCACATAATCCTTAATTTCTGTGTGTCGTTGTTTGGGATAAAGATGCCTGGTATATGTTTGCATTGCATTAACTACAATTTTTACCTGTGCAGGTTTGAGCACCACAGTGTTTCCAGCTGCCAGGCAGGCTGCAGTCTTCCATGCCAACATCATCAATGGATAATTCCATGGAATGACAATGGCACACACACTGAAATAAACAAGCAAGAGCTAAATATTCTCAGCATTCTGTCCAGATATACAAAATACATAGCAATTAAGGTGACTTTTCACTGTGAGATTTTTTATGGAGAGGGTTGATTTTACCCAATTGGCTCTTTCCTGGTGAAGGTAAGGTTTCGATTAGGCCGAGCCTGGTTGATAGGAATAGTGCAGCCCTGTGGAGAATAATTTTATATCTTTCAGAGACAAAGACAGGGATAGGTTCATTAATATTATCTTGATAAAACAGTAGTTTTTATATACCGTAAATACTGTATAACAACTTCACCAGCAACTGTCATAATAACAGTAATATATATATATATATATATATATATATATATATATATATATATATATATTATTAATTTATTTTTTATTTTTTTGGAATGCAGTCAAAGTAGCTTCCTCATATTAAGGAATCCTCTGGGATCAATACAAGGATTCGGTGCATAATGATCACAAAAAATGCTAATTTTTACTTCTTAAAAAAAGTAAAAATTGAGGTTATGGTGAGGCACTTATGGCTTGTTTCCACCGAGCAGTACAGTTCAGTTCAGTACAGTATGGTACGTGTTTATTTCCGTTTCCATTGTGAGAAGTTGTGAATGGTACCAAAATACCAAACCGTTGTAACAACCGTACCGCTTTTTTGGGACCCTTCCCTTGGGGTACCTAGCACATTAGTACCGGTACCAAAAGGGTGGAGCTACACTCACTACAGAATGTTGACTGGTTGACAAAGAACCGTCACTTGCGCATGCTACAAGGGGAATGGCAATACCATTGCAACACAATGTATATTTTTTGGCTGTTTTTCCTTGCAGCCTGCAGCCTTTGCTTAAACAAAGCTGCTATATGTACTCCATTGTTGTTTACTGTCACTTTATTCTTCATGCGAGAATGATGTCGATTGCTACTTTCAGGCATACACCTCGCCTAACAAGTGAGGGTACTGTTGCCGGTGGAAACACAAGTCGGATCAGGGTTTACCGTCCCGAATTGTATTGTACTGAACTGAACCATACCGCTCGGTGGAAAGAGCCATTTGGTTGCTATATCTTTGAATGAGTATTTTAATATTGGCTCCATTCACTTTCATTGTAAGTGCCTCACTGTAAACCATATTTTTGCTGTTTTTAAAGAAAATGAGGCACAAATATTTAAAGAAAATAAGGGATACTGAACCCAGAATATTCCTTTAAAGCTTTAAGCCCCCTCTTATTCTCCTTTTCAAAACTCTTTAAACAAGGTAACCAAAGCTTGAAAAAACACAGAATATCCTAAATATGACACTGGGCCTACAACACAACTCATAGCTGATAAATAAATATTCTAATAAATAATATAAACAGACACAAGCAAACCTGTATCTTGTCACACCAACCAGCAAAGTATCTGAATGTCTGGACAGACATGCCGACGTGTGTTTTGAGGGCAAGAGTATAGACTGCTCCTGAGTCTATGGCTTCAATAGTGGCCAGCTCTTCCTGATGCTGCTCCATCAGATCAGCCAGTCTGGAGAATGCACACATACACACAGTTATTTTCATTCCATAACAATGTTCAAACCGATCTGTTGAAGAAATAATATGTGTATTACTGCAGGGACTGTTCTACAAATAATCATCTAGTTAATAATCAATTTAAGTGCCACAGAACTCATTGGTTTGGACATAAAAACCTGAATGAAGAAACAAACACATATTTTGATTCACATTTTTTGTGCTAAGCCTAAATGTTTACCATGTGTTTACCATTTCTGTTAAAATGAAAAACAGTATTATTTGTCATTTTATTACTTAAATCAGGTAAATTTTAATTAACGTTTTGGGTAATGAAACCTACGTATAACCTGCAGTATTTAAATATAAAATGCAATTAATCATGTACTTGTAGAGTAGTTTGCCTCTGTCTCTGGGGTTCATCTTGCCCCATTCTCCCTCCTCAAATGCTTCTTTAGCTGCAGCCACTGCCTTTTCCACATCAGGGATCTGAGCTAAGGACACATCACAGATTGCCTACACACAAACACAAGCTGGAATTGAGCATGTGAAAATGATAAAGAAAGATAAAAAGATAAAGCAGATAAAGCAAAAAAAAGATAAAGCAGATAGACTGAGAGTGGAAAAGTTTGTGTCCATTGTGTACCTGTCCATCGGTGGGGTTAATGGTCTTATAGGTCTTTCCCCCTTCAGCATCTACAAACTCCCCATTTATGAAAAGCTGGTGGGGGATTCTGATTGTCATATTGTTCAGTTTCTTTTCTACCTACAACAGACATGCAGATACTTAAATAGGAAGTACAAAATTTAAAATACATCTTTAACAAAAAAAAAAAAAAAAACAGTATTAATGACAATTTAACTAATCAACTTTGTTTCTTCATAAACATTCAGTCAGATGCCAGCAATACGTTCCACATATTTAGCATGTATACCACTGTGTTTGAAATCCAGTCCTACAGTATCTCTGATTAAAAATGTGTGATGCATTATGAAGCATAAAATATGACAATTGAGATGTTGTTAAAATGTTGTTAAAAGGAATGGTGAGGTAACACTGGTAAACACTGGTTCCCTGTTTTGTGTTTCTTGTGTATTTGTTATATGGTTTTTTAGTATGCATCTTGCCCAGGACCGTTCTCCGTACGTGGATTACTCAATGAGCAGGATCTCATCGTTGACGATTTGACATGATCCAGGATTGTTAGGTTCTTCGAATCTTATCCTGAAGTTGCTGTAATAGCAACAGGTCCGTAAGATCAAACATACTCAGGAACAGGCTTATTTCATGTAAACTTTAGATTGCATCTTTTTAAGCGGAGGTGATGCTTAAAGTCTGTCCCAGCCACTACTACTTTCTTATATGTGAACCAGGGACAATAATAACGATTTAAAAATAAATTTGCAAATATTATGTTGTGTAGTCTATCATAATATAGACACAGCCAGTTTTACTCGTTGAGAAATTTATTTGTGAGGGAATAATTACCTGATAATTTTACTGGAGTCTTACACACGATACAGATGGTACAGATAGTCTATGCCAGATTGTCTATCCAGATAACTTGATTTTGACACTTAAGAAACTTTAATTAATGCTGTCACATTACAAATCTGTTTCAAAGGTAAAATTAAATTAATTGCTAATTACAACATTGAAATAAAAATGTAAAGCTTGTACAAATACTAGAAATCGTGAATATAGGCTAAATAATTGTGAATTGTAAAAAAACAAAAAAAAAACAAAAACAGTGCACGTTTCATTTATCTATTATAACTTTTATGTTGTTTTGGTTGCTTTGCTGTATTTGGCAAGTTTTTCGTCACGTGTCTTTTTTAATTATATTGTGGAGGAAATTTTGAGTTTCTGTATAATTTCCATATGATTTTACTTTTATGCTTATTTTTAAATGATTTTGTTTTTCTCAGAAGTGCTTAAAGGATTAGTTCACTTTCAAATGAAAAGTATAGTGGACTTCAATCGAATAGTGGACTTCAATGAAGCCCAAATGGTTGAAGGTCAAAATTACAGTTTACAGCGATCCCAGACGAGAAATAAGGGTCTTATCTAGAGAAACCATCGCTCATTTTTTTAAATTTTATAAGTGTTAACCATAAATGCTCATCTTGAACTAGCTCTCTTCTTCTTCTCTATTTGAATTCCAGCAGTGTAGACACTGCTAAGTGCATTACTGCCCTCCACAGGTCAAAGTTTGAACTAAATTGTCATACAATATGCTAGTGCAAGTATATAACAATTAGTTCAAACTTTAACCTGTGGAGGGCAGTAATACACTTAGCAGTGTCTACACTGCCGCAATTCTAATAGAGAAGAAGAAGAGAGCTAGTTCAAGATGAGCATTTATTGTTAAAACGTATAGACGTTTTTTTGTTTTTGTTTTTTGAAAATGAGTGATGGTTTCTTTAGATAAGACCCTTATTCCTCGTCTGGGATTGTGTAGAACGTTTTGAAGCTGGAACGAAACTGTAATTTTGACCTTCAACCATTTGGGCTCCATTGAAGTCCACTATATGGAGAAAAATCCTGGAGTGTTTTCATCAAAAACCTTAATTTCTTTTCGACTGAAGAAAGAAAGACATGAACATCTTGGATGACATGGGGGCGAGTAAATTATCAGGAAATTTTCATTTGAAAGTGAACTAATCCTTTAAGTATGCATTTTTTGGGTGACGGGGAAAAACACTGAAGTGGTAAACATGTTCCTAATATGGTAAAAGGACAGAGGCTTCAGCCTTGGAGGTTAGAGATATAAAAGTGAGGGGAAGCTTTCATTCTTTGTCTCACACTCTGCAGCTACTTGCGTTTCTGTATGACTGTCTGACATTTCTCGCAAGAAATAAAACTTTCGAAAGACAATTAGACGTGTTTGTCACTACGTTGCTGTCTTGATGCCAGCCATTCGCTGCACTGCTGATTGATACTTCAGCCTTTTTCGAGGAACAAAAGAACACGCAGTAATCTCTAATATCACAATTAGAAGATCTGGCATCTGTCAAATCATCTCAGATGTATTAAGGAAGGTACGAAGAACGGACCCCTGTTCTTTTCTTGTTTCCTGTTTCTTGTGCCATGTTTTGTTGTCCCTTTGTTGATGGTTTTCCTTGACTGTCTCTCAGGTGTACTTTGTTTTCTTGTTACCCTTGTTAGCTCTGTCAGTATATACAGTATAGCCCTGTGTAAGGGGCCGTTTACCTGACACCGTTTTCAACTAAAAACAGAAAACTTCTTATGCGTTTTGACTGTTCGTTTACAACGGCCTTTAGGGGGCCTGAAAATGTAAACTTTTAAAAACGGGATTCAAAGTGTAAGTTATCGTTACCGTTATCGTTTCCATGTAAACTACAAAAACATGTATTTGTATAAACAGTGACATCTTGTGCATGTGTATTGTGTGTTCAGTCTATAGTTTTTCTGAGTGAGCTCGCCAACTACTGGCCTGGTAGTATAATACAGTGTTTTTAATCGTTTTCATGGATCCGTGTGAACAGGCATTGTTTTGACAACGTTGTTGTCTGTACGCAAAAAAACGCAAAGGAAAAACATTTCCGTTTTTAGTACATCGTTGTCATAGATATATACGCATCGTTGTCATGTGAACGTATCTTTAGTTTGTCAGTCATAGATTCTCGTATTCATGTTTTCTGGCTCTTCGAGTTCCTGGTTTTGGTAAATAAATATATGCCTGCACTTAGTTCCATACCTATACCTGCCTGCCTTCCTTGCCTCCCTCTGTTACAATAAGCTTCTTTCCCAACTTTTTTGGAATGTATCGCCAGCATCAAACTTAGAATGCATGTATATTTGGACTTGGAATGTGGGCTATTTAACGTGTTATAAAAACAGTGAAAAACAGTGAAACTGTGATTGGCTCAATAAATCAGTTATGGTTCTTTTGATCACTCCAGCCTAAACTTGGATTCACATACTATATCTTATATATTGTATTTTTACAAAATAATTGCACGTAGCATATGGAACTGTAAAATACCTACAGACTTGATGGACATGTTGTATAAGTAATATTCTGCAAAATGCTGAAACAGCATTATATTTTTGTATATGAATTATATATGTATTTTTTTACATATGAGGCAGATGATAGTTTTCTACCTGCAGCACATATATGAAATGTACTTTTCAAGCCAGTGCAAAAATAATCATAATAATAAGCTACTATCCATTTAACAGGAGCAATACTAACATAGTCTACGTTGAACTCTTCTTCCTCATCCTCTCCTCGCAGCTTCCTCACACACATTTGAATGAACTCTTGAAATGTTGTTGCCATGTAAACGTCCTCATTCTGCAACTGCAACTGTACTGCCCTCAACTTTACCTCTTCCACCAGTCTACAGTTTGAAAATAAGAAAGAAATCTTCAAATTAAATAAAGGGAAAAGTGAGGAATTACTGTATATTTACATGTATTATATATCATGACAATTAGAAAATTATACATGCACACACAATTACCTGACTACATCCATCGAAGCAGCACCAGACTTAAAGAAGTCAGTAGTGTCTTCAATCTTCTCTACATTAGTCAAAATACTCTTCCACACCACCTGAACAAAAATACTACCTGAGTCTTCTACCTTCAACACATTTTATCTTTCAGAATGTAAAAAATAAAATGAATAAATAGTTTTTAAAGGGTTAGTTCACCCAAAAATGAAATTTCTGTCATTAAGTACTTACCCTCGTGTCGTCCCAAACCTGTAAGACCTTTGTTCATCTTTGGAACACAAATTAAGATATTTTGGATGAAATCTGAGGGCATCTGATCATAGGCAGCAACGTCACTGCAGCTTTTGACAGTGGTTCAACCTTAATGTTAATGAAATGACAAGAATACTTTTTGTGCGCAAAAACAAAACAAAAATAAAGACTTTATTTAACAATTTGAATTCATATGCAACAGAACATGGAAGCTTTCACTGCGTTCACTATGTAAACTGCATATGACAACAGTTCAAATTGTTAAATAAAGTTGTTATTTTTGTTTTGTTTTTGCCAAGCAGCAAGCTCCCCGTTTCTCTCGTGAAGCCAATACGGAAGTAACTTAAACTGCGATTCATCGACTGGCCGCTAGGGACAGGCTCCAAAAGAGAGCAGAATCTCATAGAGTCCCATGTTAAATTGGCCAAGTTTATAGCAGAAAAAAACATGTTTACAAGTTGGTTCAAATTGTGGTTTTGGTCTATACTGCTATTTTTGCCCTTCATGACAACTCTGAGGGGGGTGAATTTTTTTATAACTTATCCGTTTAAATTATATTAAGCCTTAAAGTTCTGCATAATTAAGGGCGTGGTCACTTGAGTGACAGGTAGATTGCGCTGCTGTCTGTGAGCCGTCATTACCTCAGCTGCCGCTGAATTTGGCATCTCAGCCGTATTTGTGCTCGATTATTTTATACAATTATAAAATATGGCTTGCTGCATAATATTCGAGACTGATGTGTGTCTGTGTAGATGTGCATGCATGGGGAAGAGACACAGAACACACGTTGTTGGATCGTGGCATTGGCTGAAAGTTTTGGTTGTGAGATTTACTGCAATGACAATGGCGGGAGGATATCAAAATCCGACAGCACTGCTTGGATATTATAACTAAAACTGCTGCACTATTTTGAAAAAAATATACTTTGGACACGGGCTCATTTGTTTGTTAGATACGATCGCTGCTCAGATTGCATCCTTTCTTGAAGAACGATGACAGAGAGCAGATCATTCAGAAGAAATGTGACATGTTTTTTTGTTTTGCAATGGGCATTCATATTTTACCCAAGTGCCACGGATTGGATTCATCTCGCGATCTCTATTTCATTATAAAGGTATGAAGTCCCATTTGATTTTCCATGTTGTTATTTGCACAACCAACACTACTGGTGTTGGAGCATCTATATCTTTAAAAACACCGTAGATTGACAGTAAACCTTTAGAACGTTCTGATGATAAAACTTATCTTCATTAATATTTTAGATCGTATCTTAGATAGATATAAAGCTCCTTTGCTGCTAACATGGTCACGTCGAGCTAGGCGGGCGTGGTTTCAGCAACCAGTCATATCAGCTCAAACCACCTCCCCGCCTCTTTGCCCATTTTCAGTTATCCGGGAGTGACGTGCGGTGACGCGCAGCTAAGATGGCCGCGGCCTCATTTAGGCGTCAAAACTGCTGTTCAGAACTCTATGGGTGACGTCACGGACGCTACGTCCATATTTTTTTACAGTCTATGGTTTTTGCGCATAAAATGTATTCTCGTCGCTTCATAACATTAAGGTTGAACCACTGTAGTCACATTGACTATTTTAACAACCTTATTTTTACAACCTTTATGGACCTCAAAAGGTGCAATGATGTTGCTGCCTAAGTGTGGTTCATAAACCCTCGGATTTCTACAAAAAATATCTTAATTTGTGCCCCGAATATGAACGAAGATCGTCCAGGTTTGGGACGACACAAGGGTGAGTACCTAATGACAGAAATTTCATTTTTGCGTGAACTAACCCTTTAATATGGGTACATTCAGACACACACAAATAAAGAATATTATGGTGACTATTAATGAACTTATTCAGATGGGTTTTTTTTACCCTCATCTGCTCAGCAAATTGTTTTTCATCCTCAGAAAGCTCCACAGTGGAACTGACACCAGCTTTAAAATACTGGGACGCAGCAATCATCTTCCCATCCTCAAACTGCAGGTTCTTCACAAGCAACTACACACAAGTACAAACACACTTTATGTATAAATACATGTACACAAACGCATCTAAAACCTCAGGGAAAACATCAAATAAATGGTGTTAAACATACAGTATGTACATCGAGTCACACTATTCACACATAGTGCATTGGTTCACTATCAAAGTTGTAAAATACTTTTAATAAAACAACATTAAATTACACATTTTATTGGGTAAAATGTGCAAACTCAAAAATCAAATTCTATCATGATTTACTTACCCTCATGTCATTCTGTAGACTTTTGTGTTAAACAAAAGAAGCAATTTTAACAATGTCTCTGTGTTTTTTGTCTATACAATGAAAGTCAGTGGGGTCCAATATTGTTTTGTGCTCAATATATTTGTGCTCCACAGAAGAAAGAAAGTCATACATGTTTGGAACAAGATAAAGGTGAGTAAATCATGATATTTTTGGGTGAACCATCCCTTTAAGGTCTTAGGGCCCAAATATATTTACATTTTTTATCATAAGGGCTAGAACTCTGCTGAATCCTTGAGTTAAGATGAAAAGAAATGTATAGCTCAGATTTCATTCTCATCTATAAAATATATTTAATCTATATATATATCTTTTATTATCCTTCAAAAATTACTTTTACAAAGTGTTCGGAGGCAGCTTGTCCAGTTCACACTAAATTTCAGATCTTCTAGAGACTCTCATGACAAAAACTTACCTAAGGCATTTTGAATTGGTACATCATTTCTAAGATGTGATCTAATTCATTTTCTGGCTGTGGTGACAATTTTTTATGGTGACATGCTGAAACATTGAGACTACTGTCTAGCATGTTTACACTGAAAATGCTTCTGATGCTAGGGGCTGTATATTAAGAATAACCTATTTGTGAAACTCTGATTAAAGAAGTTGACATCTGACACAGAAGCCGCAGCATCAACAAGATATATTCTTTTGAATTTGTATATTTTAATCACCATCTCTTCACATGTGCTTGGAGTGTGATGACTGAAGCTTGCACTTAAAGATACAGTTCACCCAAAAATGAAAAAAAAAAAAAAAAAAAAAACTGTATTCCAAAAATAAATAGCTGATTTCTAAACTGTATGACTTTTTTTCTTAAGTAGAACATGAAAAAATATATTTTGAGAAAAGACTGCTTTTTTGTTGTTGTTGTTTTTGTCCAATCAATGGAAGGCAAATGTCACCAAAACTTTTTGGTTACCAACATTCTTCAAAATATCTTTTTTTGTGCACAGATGAAGAAATGCATACAGGTTTGGACCGACATGAGTAAACGATGACAGAATTTTCATTTTTGCCATATTATGTAAGTTTTTGTCAGTCCTTTCACAATGACATTTTTACAGTTACAGGCAAATTTATATAAAGTTTAGCAAATTTAATAGCATAATAGCACAACGTTTCTCGAAGTCCTTACCGTCTTGCCATCATTCCCAAAAAGAACAAGGCCACTTTTGGTAACCAGACCGGGTCGACTTGCTCCAGGGATTTCCAGAGGTTGACCATTGCTGGAAGAATGGTCATTTTCCAAAAGTGTTGATCCATAAAATGACACATTCTACCAGAAGAATGAAAATAACATTGTTGCATTTGACTAAGAGTGTCTACATGTTTAGTGTGCTGTTGTGTGTTTAACAGTTAGTTAAAACACTCACTTTGCCATCAATCTCTGCCCAGGCTCCAGGTGCTCTGTCATTCCCTCTAATCCAGTTATGAATGGCTTCTGCTGGCTGGTTCCAGTCAATCTATGCATTCAACCATAGACGGTTATTGTTGAAATGTTGTACAACAATTACAATCAAACAAGCTATACATCTATAAATTGGCTGCTGTGCACTGCCGAAGATACTCCACCTTTGAATTTTCTTTCTTCTGAATACACTCATATGTGGCTCCTTCCTCTGGCTGCTTGATTCTCGGTGCTTTACCCACTGAAATTAGCCTGACTGCCTCCACCTACATTAAAACAAAAACACACACACACAAGAATCCAAAGGTGCCCTCCTATACAACAGCTGCATCAGACTACTTTCTGGACTTCAAATCCAACTGTTCCTACATTAATCCAATGACTGATATGCTGTTAACTTTATGGATAGCAAACTATATTTTGCAATATAATGTAGCTGTAAATGTTTCTGCAGTAATCCACACCATGCCTTTGACTCCCTCTGGAAACAGGAAGCGCTTGTAGATGCTGTTTACGTTGTCATTCGGCTCAACATCGCATTCTCTTTGCAAAAGAATTGGTCCAGTGTCCAGTCCATCGTCTGCCCAGAACACAGTAAACCCACCCTTCTTATCACCATGAATCAAAGTCCTTAGGGAAATACATGCAAAATAACAAAGCAGAAATTCTGTTAAACGAACATAATTTACACACACAACAACAAATAATCTGGCATAATTTATTAATCCTCAAGCTGTTTCTTTTAGTAAAACATATAATATATTGCCAAACTCCAAAAGGACAAAAGATAAAATATGATACTTTTAAAAAACATAAAAGCATCATAAAAGTATTACCTATGACTAATGTGATATAATACGTCTTCTGAAGCTAAATCTAAATTTAAAGTCTAAATATTCTTTGGCCTGGTTACACAGACAGGGCTTAGCCTAAACCAGGATTAGGCCTTAGTTCAATTAGGGCATTTAAGTAGCTTTTATAACTAGATAAAACATTACTGGTGTACATCTTGAGACAAAACAATGGCACTGACATATTTTAGGTCAGTACAAGTTGCTTTCAGTTAAACCAGCTCAAACATGCATTTTAGTCTACGAGCTTAAGCCTTGTCTGTGAAACCAGGGGTTAGAGTCTACAAAGTTAACTTTCAAAATATGTTTTTAGAATTTTCACTCTTTCTTTCCTAGGAATATAGAATATAGAAAAGGTGATGATGATACAGTGTACTGGAGAAATGTCAAATACATTTTTTCAAGAACAAGAATGTATAAAAATAAGAGACATTTGCATCTGTAATGCTAGTATTGTTGATGCTAACAGCTACAACATCTAGCAGACAGTAAAGACTAGGGTGACCAAACGTCCTGTTTTCCCAGGACATGTCCTATTTTCACGTCCTGTCCTGGCCGTCCTGGTTGTTTTTTATAAAGTGATGAAAATGTCCTGGTTTTCATTGTTTTACATTGGGCCATTAAATTGACCGGTGTTACGAGATTTTCGGTTTCCGAAGGCGGAGCATACATTAATATAAATGAGTTTCGCAGACATGCGCGATCGCATGTGCAACTGAGAATATTAGTTCACATTGTATCTCAAAACATTAGTGGATTATTCCATAAAGGTAACTATATTCTCAGCGTCGCGGCTGACTTATGCCCAAACTACAGTTGTTTACTACTTCTAGGTAACATTTTATAATGTTTTCATTAGTATGCATGATTTGTGCAGTCGTCTGAATAACAGATACTTCGTGTAACAGCAGAGCAACCTTCAGCTATCGTCTACAATGAGTTCAGCTCGTTGTGCTCTTCCTTTGTACCTTGCGATGTAACAGCTGATAGGCCTATATAAATTTTGTTATAACTTTCATGCTTATTTGTTAAGCAACAAAAACTGCTGGGAAAGATCAGCTCTACAGCAAAATATAAATGGGCAAACAAGGAGGATGAGGAAGAAAAACAGGATGAAGAGGAAAACAAGGATGAAGAAAACTAAAGATTTTTTTTGTTAGTTTTTGTACGTTTGTGTGAGCTATTTTTGTTAAATTTGGATTGCAGAGGTATTTTTTTAGGTATTTATTTTTCTAATACAGAAGAGACATTATTTCTATCATTATTTAATTCGTTATTTTTTAAACTTGTCATAATAAAACATGTTGAGTAACCTCTGAGAAGCCTATCTGAATTTGTGTCATTGGTTATGGATAGCATTTTGTAATATAACAATTTTCTATCCATACAGAGGAGGCATACTTTAAATGTACTGAAATTATAAGGCAACTTTTAAGTAAACTTCGAGCATCATTTAAGTATCTCATTGCTGGGCCGAGTGTCCTGGTTTTCGGTAATCAAAATATGGTCACCCTAGTAAAGAAACACCAATGACCTACTTATGATGACCACCTGTCTCTCATATATCATTTATCTTACTATCATAGTTCTAATTAGAGTCACCACACATATGGACACACTCTCTAATAAAAACATAGAGAGAAAAACACACACATACTGACCAGTTAATGGCAGAGGCACCTCTGTGTCTGGGCAGCAAAGAAGGATGATAAATAATGGAGCCGTGTGTTGGGTGATCTATCACTTCCATAGGGATGAACTGAGAGCAGAAAGGTAGAACATTCAGTTCAGCACCAACTGCCTTATACTGATCCACCACTTCGGTAATGGCCTTTCCCTTCAGCCTCCAGCGGGGAAACTTGAACACTGGCACGCCATCCTTCTCTGCCTCGGTCGCTGGGGAAAGTTAAAAGATTTAGATTAATTCTGTTTAATTTGTGTAACCATGAAGTTTCCTCAAATCATCAGTTTTATATATGCAAAAGAAGCACAACTTCAAAGAACTCTCTGCAAGTAACATGCAATTTTATATTTCAACCACAGATGGCGATAGAGAGGCAAAAGTTCCATAGCCTTGCTTTAATTCATAAATATCTCCAACATGACCTAAAATAACCCTGTCTTGTCAAAAAAAGGTCAAATTAAAAACATACTAACCGACACCTCTTTGGCATTATGTTAATAATTTTCCCTGATTCCTTATTTCATTGTGTATATTTACTTTCCTGCCTGACACAGTTGTATTTTTTATGCATTTCTTCTTTCCATTTTTTTCTTTCCCCCATTGTGGGTTTGAGGTTGTATTTGTATGTTTCTGGACATTGGAGTAACCGACGAATAAAAAAAAAACATACTAACCATAGATGAGGTGCTTTTCAACTCATTTATGTATGAATTACATTTTTATATACATTTTAAATAATAAATAGAAAGGACAATATAATAAAAGCCTGTTTACACCAAGAAGAACGTTTGGTGCAACAGCATAAGAGTGCTGTTACTGTTTTTTTTTTTGTTGTTTTTTTGTCATTTTGTCATCTGAACAAATTCTCATGCCAAAGTTTGTGTTGGTGTGAACAGTCCTTAATAGTCACATGAATTTACATGAAAGAAACTTACCAAGTGGATCTACTTTTCCATCTTTGTCAGGAATGGTGAACACACCAACAATAGTGTGGCCCTCCTTCTTCAATTCTTTATACACTTCCTGTCCAAAGAGACTCTGGCCAATCACAGCAATCTTCATCATAGATATTCACTGATGTCTAAAATAAAAGGAACACACATTATATTGACTACACACTACTATTATAAACTACTATCATTACTTTACATGACAGCATATTAGAATATATTATAAAAATATTTTGAAGACCTCTTCTACAAGCAATTTTTTAACCATAAACAAATGCACTTCCTATAACTTTTTTTTTTTTTTAGAAAAACCTCTGCTTTCTGCATTCCACTTCTCTAACTTGTTTACCTCTCTGTCTTAAAGGAACACTCCACTTTTTTTGAAAATGGGCTCATTTTCCAACTCCCCTAGAGTTAAACAGCAGGCGCAATGATATTACGCAGCGCCTGTGACCCCCTGCTTGCACAGGGAGCGTGCCTTGCAACCATGGAAACATTTGTGAGAGACGCTGCGTAATATCATTGCGCCTGCTGCACCCATGGTACGGCAGCAAAGTTCTTTGATTATTACGCCGGAATGAGAGTCTAGTTCCTGGTTGTCCTGCATCCTCAATAAACAAGCTACAATTAGTCCAAAATGCAGCTGCTAGAGTTCTTACCAGGTCAAAAAAATATGATCATATAACACCAATTTTGTCATCTCTACAATGGTTACCTATTAAGTTCCGTATCGATTATAAAGTATTGCTACTGACGTATAAGGCCCTAAATGGCTTAGCTCCTGTGTACTTAACCGACCTTCTATTGCCCTACAATCCTTCACGCTCTTTAAGATCACAAAACTCTGGACTTCTGGTTGTACCTAGGATATCTAAGTCCACTAAAGGAGGGAGAACTTTTTCACGTTGGGCTCTAAACTCTGGAATAGCCTTCCTGATAATGTTCGGGGCTCAGATTCGCTCACCCAGTTTAAATCTAGATTAAAGATGCATCTCTTTAACCAAGCGTTCACATAATGCATCTCATATCAGATCACTTGCACATGATTATCTTTGCTTAAAGGTCCCGTTCTTCGTGATCCCATGTTTCAAACTTTAGTTAGTGTGTAATGTTGTTGTTAGAGTATAAATAAAATCTGTAAAATTTTAAAGCTCAAAGTTCAATGCCAAGCGAGATATTTTATTTAACAAAAGTCGCCTACATCGAACGGCCAGTTTGGACTACATCCCTCTACTTCCTTCTTTAATGATGTCACTAAAACAGTTTTTTGACTAACCTCCGCCCACAGGAATACACAAGAGTTGCGTTTGTAGAGTGTGTTTGTCGCCATGTCGTCGAAACGCTGTTATTTTCATCCCGCAGTCCAATCACCGGGTCTGATTCCGGCTCAAATTGATAGGGTAAAATTAAAGACATGTTTACAATAACACTGAGCGTGTGCATCTCCACGTTATGTTAAGAGGCGTGACCTTTCCGGGCAAGATGCGCTATGGCTAAGCTGCTGTCGAATCACAACACAGGAACCGCTGGCACAATCAGAACTCGTTACGTATTTCTGAAGGAGGGACTTCATAGAACAAGGAAGTCATCAGCCCGTTTTTATGACAGTGGAAACAGCGGTATACAGATAAGTAAATTATGTGAAAAATACTGTGTTTTTTTTACACGCGAAACATGAACACGTTATATTGCACACTATAAACACAATCAAAGCTTCAAAAAACCACGAAAAACGGGACCTTTAATGTTATGAACAGCAGCTACGCTAACTATTCTCCATTTGCTTTTCTGTTTTATCTCGGGACACCTGTCCCGAGGTAACTAGAGAGTACGTCAGCTTCAGTTTGGATCCAGCCTCTTAAGAAGACCTCAGACCAACACCTTTGAAGAGACGGCACTTGCAAGGACTTCAGATGACGCAACATCTGGATCAACGTGCACATTTCCAAATTTCAATATATCCTAATTTTTGTTAATATGTAATTCATTATTTCCAGGAGCTCATTGCTTCTACCTTAAAATTAAACTGCTAACAGTGATTGTAAATTAAATTGCCTAAATTATTACTTTGTTAGCTAACTGCATGATTATATGTACATTTCTGAAACCACATACATTGGACAGTCACCTCCAAAACCAGATTCTCTAAATTGTAATGTTGACATGCATTCTCTTTAAAGCTGCTTTGAAACGATATGTATCATGAAAAGCGCTATACAAATAAATGTGAATTGAATTGAGTTCCTAGCCATATCTGCCTGGAAAATCGCAACTTTTCATTTTCCGTCGGCCTTAGTACACAATGTAACTACAGAAGAGTCAAGTTTTAAATAGGAAAAATATCGAAACTCTTTGGTCATTTTTGAGCGAGATGCTAACAGTCTAATCAGATTCAATGAACTATGCTAAGCTATGCTAAAAGTGGTACCGCCAGACCCAGAGATCAGCTGAATGGATTCGAAAACGGTTAAACTCAACTGTTTAACTCTAGGGGAGTTGGAAAATGAGCCTATTTTCAAAAAAAGTGGAGTGTTCTTTTAAAGGGTTAGTTCACCCAAAAATAAGAAAGGATAGAAAGCAATGTAAATACGTAATTACAATGTATTTAAAAAAAAAATTGCACTGTAAATACAACGTAAACAGTGTAGGAGAATGACAGGGAATAGACAAAATTGTTAAATAAAGTTGATATGTTTGTTTTGTTTTGTTTTGCGCACAAAAAGTATTCTCATCGCTTCATAACATTAAAGTTGAACCACTGTAGTCACACTGACTATTTAAACAATGTCTTTACTACTATAATGGACCATGAATGTGGTAATTACGTTGCTTTCTATGGGGGATTAAAAAAACTCTCGGATTTCATCAAAAATATCTTAATTTGTGTTCTGAAGATGAACTAAGGTCATGAGGGTAAGTAATTAATGACAGGAATTACATTTTTGGGTGAACTAACCCTTTAATATTAAAACTTGGAATTTAGTACTGCAAATATTGTTGGTTCTTATGATGAATTGCTTGTCTTATGATGAATTGCTTGTCACTTTGGAATGACTAAATGTAAATGTTTGAGTGCTTCACAAGCCTATACTTCTTATGCAAGACCACATTCAAGGCAAAGTCAGGTAGTCCGGCCTACCACTGACAGAACCTTCCAAAACTGTTGCTTAGTCAACAGTGTTTGTGTTGGTAATAATGAGCAAGGTGTGAAGGAAATTCACTTAGCAAACCCTATTATTGTGCCTTTGGGCACCTAACTTCACCAAGGCACAAAAGTAAAGATGGATTAGGCACATATATAGGCCAATGTGAGTGTATCAAGCTAGTTAACAGAACTGTCACCTGCCCTTTTTGGTCCAGTGCTTATGTACGTACACTACAACGATCTTACAGTGATTATGTACATCTGTTTCACTAATTATGTGCATCTGTTTTTATGCCTTGCAAATGTAAATATTTTGTTTTACACTGTATGCCATTATTTTCCAGTAAAGATGTTTATGATGTTACCAGCTTTCACAACAATACATTATATACTATTGTGGGAAGCAGGGTTGGGCACAGAGGCGTGGGAACAGAGCAGGGTTGCGGGGGTGAGTATCACCTGTGTGCCACACCGGTCTCAAATCCCACAGAGGAGCTCCAGAAGCATAAAAGGAGGAGTGACGACAGTGAAGGACGAGAGAGCACCAGACCAGGTCTAGGACTCCATGTTTTTTTGTTTTGTTTTAGTTTATGTGGCAGTCGTCCGTGAGGGGCTGCTGCTTTACTTTCATTTTGTTGTTGTGTTTATTTTGTGACTAAAATTGTGTTAAAAGTTAGCTGGTTCCCGCATCCTTCTTCCCTTATCAATGAACTTTGTTTCAACTATATAATGTATTTTTGTGAAAGCTAGTATAAGCTATATAATATATAGCACTAAAATGTCCAGCTATTACACTACATAGAAATGTGAAATTTTACTAGTATCTAAAATTTTGGTATTGTAACAGCCTTATTTCCAGCAAACAAATGACAGTGATATAAGATTTTGGTCATATCACCCACTTTTTGGAGTGGTCCTTGTTTGCTGGAGTGTTTGCCACTGATAAGACTGGGAGACTTTGTTTAAATCTTACAGATCCCAGCCCAAGCCTCTGTAGACCAGAGTACACAAGCTTTCTTTTCAAATTGTCTGTTTTGGTCACGTACCCCACACATGTGCTTGGATCTGAATGGTCGCTGTTTGCAGCTATATATTATTATTCTGCTATTGGAGTATACTGCATCCCAAAGAACAAATTTAACTTAAAGTTGTGTTAACTTAAAGTTAACTTAAATTTGGCACACTTGTAGAGGATAGTCTTCACATTCCTTAATGGCAAATTTGGGGTCTCTACCTCAAACCCTCTAGTTCCACCAGCAGCTCAACATTTCACTTGTCTCTTCTTATAACTTTTAATCCATAAAAAAATGTAATTCTTCCCTAATTCCTTGTAGGGAGTCAATGCTATCAATTTCCACCTGACAAAATTTTCCACTACTTTGAATTTTCAAAACCCTCCTAGAGTGATCATCAGATCTTTACCAAATTTAAATTAACACATCTTTTAGGCAAAAAGGTTGTCAAAAGCTTTTCGATAAACCAAACCATTATTGTATAATGAATCAACAAATTTGATGAAGGGGATACCAAACAGGAAATAAACGATTCATTCTTGTTCACTTCCATGCAATGAAGAAAAGAAGGGCAGAAGCAGTGCAATGAAACACGTTGAAAATGGCCGTGTCCATCATACATTATACCAAACACAATTAAAATCACTAAGAGTGGTCTAATGTAGCACTTTGGAAATAAAAGTAAAAAAAAAATACATCTGCTTTGTTGCCGTCATTTGTTGTGCTTAAACCATATTTCTTCTAAGTAGAAGTATTCAAGTTTTGTTCATCAGCATTGCTCATCAATTTGTTATGCAATTAATGATCGAGAGTTTGTTTCCAAAGTCCCACACACCACAAACAACACAGCAAGGAAAAATGTAATTGATTCTGTGTGACTTTTTTCTGCCTTCAAAGACCTAATTTAGGGCAAACAAATAGCATTTGTTTGTGAATGACAACCTGCTGACTGAAACAGTAACTGGATAAAGGGATCATTCAGTTCAGCATGTTAATCAATTTTGTGTATCAAGAAGAAATAGGGTGGCAGAAGAATGATTCTAAATTATTAATGTATAAAAACGCTAATGGCCATACAGGACTGATGTAAGAACAGTAGATCACTGATAAGCCACGCAATATCGCGTTCAATATCGATATGTATCGCCGTCGATATTGAACGCGATATTGCGTGGCTTATCAGTGATCTACGGCTCTGTCTATTAAATGCCGCTCCATTTGAAAGTAGGTGATGGCGATTTAGCGGTAATCAGGGAACCGGCTTTACTGAAGAAATGCGCGTGACAAAAGCATTCGATACATCGCCCAGCCCTAATACTTTCTATAACTTTTTCTATATAAGCCAGTTGACAATACACAAAGTGAATACACAAAGAGTCTGACTACAGCCGGTGCTCCACACAGAGATCTGATCTCACCATCATCAAATCTGTCTGTGATTACATGAAGAAACAGATGAAACTGAGACAAACTAAATCCAGAAGAACTGTGGCTGTGTCTCCAAGACGCTTGAAGAAATCAACATGCAAAGATACAGTACTGTGAAGAGTTTTAGGCGCTTGTGTAAAAATGCTGTAAAGTGAGGATGGTTTTAAAAATACTGTCATAATTGTCAGATTTTATTTATCAATTAACTTCTATTAACTAAATAAAATCAATATTTGGTGTGACCACCCTTTGCATTTAAAACAGCTTTTGTCCAGGTACACTTGGGCATCATTTTTCAGGTAGCTTTGCAGGTCGGTTTCTTCAAGCATCTTGGAGACACGGCCACAGTTCTTCTGGATTTATTCTGTCTCAGTTTCATTTGTTTCTTCATGCAATCACAGACAGATTCGAAGATGGTGAGATCAGATCTCCGTGTGGAGCACCAGCTGTTATCAGACTCCTTGTGTATTCAAAAATCTCACTGGATTATTAAAATTAATGGCAAAATGAATGTTTGGAAATGTGAACTGATATTTCCAACTGACACACTACAGCAAAAGATATAAATAACTGGCTTAAAACCTTTTGTGTGTGTTTTTGCATGTGTGCGCGTGTTTTTGTGATTTATGAGGACACAAATTTGTATAATGACAATGGTAACACAGTGGTATTACGACGTAAACAAGAAATATGAGGACATTTCATGAGTCCTCATATTTAAAATAGCTTTAAAAACATACTAAACAATGTTTTATTAAAAATGTAAAAATGCAGAATGTTTTCTGTGATGGGTAGGTTTAGGGGTAGGGGTAGTGTAGGGGGATAGAATGTAGCCTACAGTTTGTACAGTATAAAAACCATTACGCCTATGAAATGTCCTCACTTTGATAGCAAAACAAATCTGTGTGTGTGTGTGTGTGTGTGTGTGTGTATATACATATATATATTGCATACCTTATTAAACATAACTTCATCTTTGATGTCTTTGGTCGCTTCTTAAAAACATGCAAATAATAAAATACAAAACAACATTTTATATTCATTTTATATAATTTGTTTTATTTAATAAAATTATTAATTATCACCTGTTGTACTGTACAATACAACAGGCTGCAATCGCGCAATCGAAGCAAAGATGTAACCCGTGTCCTTAGACGATTCGAAGGCAGTTCAAAAAGTTGTAGGGTATAACATTTTGAAGTGTACAATCGGTACAATCGCATCATTGTATTGGCGATTCGAAAAACGCAGATTGCAGAAGCAGACATTGCTATAGTTACAGGACAACAGCTACTCGATCCAACTTGAGTTGGAATGTCGGACACGTCCGAGAGAGTCCCACGTCCTATCATACTCGACCCGAGAGACGCGAACTCTTCAAAACGAATCAGTTCGAATTGGCGAACCGGTTCGAATGGTGTACTGAAAAGAGATTCAAAAGAAAGATTCGATTCTTTCACAACCCAAATCGCTACACCATGAAGGCAAAGTAACATTCCAAGCAGGACAAGTATTTCAAAATGAGTCAAGGCAAAATAAAATAACTAAATATATATTAAAGCGTAACGTTTAGTGACCGAGGGAAAAGCTAAGGATAGTTGCTCAACCGTAGTAGCCTAAGGACCAGGGTCAAACAAAGTTCGATCAACGAGATCAACGCCCACAACAATCTAAATATTTAACCTGGCTTTTACTGCAGATAACAGGAAGCCAATTCATTCAGATTCATTCATCAGCTAGCATGCCACAATTAAAGTTAAGTTACTATTTCAATGAAATAAACAAGAATCAAATTTCACCAACACAGTCAAATTTGTGTCACGAACTTCACTTTAAGCGATCATGCAAAGACTGCACAACACATTTATTAGGCTGTTATTATTAGTTTTCGCTAACAAAACTACTTTACGAAATGCGAGTGTGTCCTTTGTCAGGGGAATTTTGTCATTGCAAACATTAATAGTGCCTATTACGCTTGCATTTTAAGCCGTCTACCTGTACAATCTAGATATTAATCGTATCATACCTTTGCACGTCCAGATCAGAGCTGTTCCTCTGCAGGAAAGAAGGATTCAGCAAACACTGTTGCTATTTATTTTACCACAACTGTATTGCAGGCCAGCGATCAGACTACCAATAGCGTTACTACAACCGCAAGGGGTGGAACCAAAAGTTTCCGCTTCCACAGTTTTAGAAGGATATGTTGAAATCATAGTGCAAAAACATTACAAATTAATAGGGATGCAAGCTTTTGTGTGTTTTTATAAGTTTTTATAAGAATAAGCTAGCTTATAATAGCAATAATAAAGCCTATGCTAAGAATTTAAGGGCCAAAATAGCCTAATCAAACTTGACTGTATTGTATAAAGTTTATTGACCTGACTTTGTCTGGCAGTGGGCAGTGATTCAGACTTGGCAATTTAACAAGCCTTGGATGAGGCGAGGGAATTTTTGATTCTGCAGTATTTTAGTCAAATATTGCATATTATGTCCACTGAGGTGCAAAATCCTCAAATTACCTAGAAGTTAGTTTAAATATTTTTTGCATTCAATATTTCTGCAATATTGCCATTAACCTTGCCATTTAAGTTCACCTGAGTGATTAGATATATCAAATCAAATGAGATGATAACAATCGGTTATATTGGCCTCATACACAGTATATATGGGGCCAAGTGTTTATGAGCCCCATACATGATCAGATGGCACAGATGGGTTGATTACACTTTATTTTAAGGTTTCCATGTTACATTGTAATTATACACGCAAGTACTGAGCAATAGTAATTAACTACACTATAGAGTTAAAGGTGCCCTAGAATTAAAAATTGAATTTACCTTGGCATAGTTAAATAACAAGAGTTCAGCCCATGGAAATGACATACAGTGAGTCTCAAACACCATTGTTTCCTCCTTCTTATATAAATCTCATTTGTTTAAAAGACCTCCAAAGAACAGGCTGAACTGTTACGTAACAGTCGGGATCATTAATATGTACGCCCCCAATATTTGTATATGCCAGCTCATGTTCAAGGCATTATACAAGGGCAGGACAGCTGGATGTGCACAGCAGAATCATAGGTAAGCAAGCAAGGACAGTAGTGAAAAATTGCAGATTGAGCAATAATAACTGACATGATCCATGATAATATGATATTTTTAGTGATATTTGTAAGTTGTCTTTCTAAATGTTTCGTTAGCATGTTGCTAATGTACTGTTAAATGTGGTTAAAGTTACCATCGTTTCTTACTGTATTTACAGAGACAAGACTAGGGATGGGTATCGTTAAGGATTTAACGGTATTACTACTCTTACCGATACTGCTTATCGATCCGGTACTTTAACGGTATTCTTATCGGTACTTTTTGTTATATATATATATATATATATATATATATATATATATATATATATATATATATATATATATATATAGAGAGAGAGAGAGAGAGAGAGAGAGCTGAATTAACTTTGCTTTATATTATATAGTGTCTGGCATTTTTGGTGTTTTATATAAGATACAGTAAGAATATGAACAAAGAAACAAACTGCCAAATACAATAAAACAAAGACACAAATGAAATAAAGTACTTTCATTTGTCATTGTGTTCATGTAAGTAATATAGGCCTAGCCTATAAAAGAAATCTAAGTAACCAAATGTAAAGTGACACTGCATGGTTTTCACAGTATAAATTAATAGATTAACTCTTATTAAAGCTAACTATATTCAGAAGAAGTGCTGTGAGTGATTTTCTCTTTGCATTTTGTTGTTTGATTAACACTGATGGCATAATTGTCAGAAGGTGACTGCTGTCTCTTTAAGACAATAGATATTAACACACATCGTATTTTCTCCCAGCTGTTTATGTACACTTCCGATATAAACTGCATGTATGTAGCTAAACACACTCCAATCCGGTAATTTTAACATACTATTGTGCGTATTTGATCTTTTGGACGTGCACCTGAAGCCCAACGTGTAATTTGTTTGTCTATTTGCGATCCGTTTTGAAGCGCGCGCCGCAATTCAGCCTGAGGAACAACGTCTCTTGCGCGGATTATTGTGCTTTCAACGTTTTAAACGTTGATAATAATTTTCAAACATTTACTGCAATTTAGCAACAGTAAAGACTGCATTTTACAACAATCACCGACTGTGCTGATTCTTACCTTAAGTTTGAGTTTAGGGAGGAACGAACGCGCGCAGCTGTGAAGAGAATGAAGGTGTGCCAGACGAAACGCGGCAAGTTTTTAATAGTTTTACCTCAGATATCTTCTTTCTGATGATCCTTGAAAGCCAACATCAAAATCAAAAATAAAATTAGCTTAATATCAAAGCACAGGCCTAAAGTGTATGCAGACGTTTAGTTTTTTAGTTCTCTCCTCAATCGTCACCATTAGGCTAAACAGGGCTTTCATGTGAGCGGCTGCGCGCGCTGTAGCTTCTCTGCGTGAGCGCGATCTCTCTTCTTGCGAAAGCAAAAATGCATCATGGACAAATGTCCTAATATTATTGCATATAGAAACAGCTGGCGACTCTGGCGAGATAGAATCTGCAAGATAATGACTATATAGCAATAATAAATGCACGTGTATTTTCTTCATAATTTCTCCAGTACCGATAGCAGAACCGTTAACGTCAGAGCTTATCGATACACCGGTCTTTCAAAATTTAGCCCCGGGGTCAATTTAATACCGGGTTTCGGTACCCATCCCTAGACAAGACTGTCGTTATTTTCATTTTTTAAACACTTGCAGTCTGTATAATTCATAAACACAACTTCATTCTTTATAAATCTCTTCAACAGTGTGTATGTTAGCTTTAGCCACGGAGCACTATCAAACTCATTCAGAATCAAATGTAAACATCCAAATAAATACCATACTTACGCAATTAGACATGCTGCATGACGAACACTTTGTAAAGATCCATTTTGAGGGTTATATTAGCTGTGTGAACTTTGGAGCACGAGAATTTAAAGGGGCCGCAGCCTAAATCGGCGAATATTTAATGATGCCCCAAAATAGGCAGTTTAAAAAATGAATAAAAAAAAAAATCTATGGGGTATTTTGAGCTGAAACTTCACAGACACATTCAGGAGACACCTTAGACTTATATTACATCTTTTGAAAACACGTTCTATGACACCTTTACGGTTGGGATTAGGGTGTGGTTTAGGTTTACCTGCATGCAATTATGCACAATTTATAGTAATTTACTATAGTAACAACATGTAACGTGTAACAAGGAAACTGTAAAATAAAGTGTTACTAAGATTAGATTTTTGTGAGTACATTTTTGAATGAAAAAGACAATATTTGTGAAGTATACTATATTTGTTAAGTACAATATTTTCAGTATACACTGCATTTGCACTGCATCAGTGTACAGATGATGCAGTGACACAATGGACACTTTAGATTATTTGAGCGATCTTGCATAAGAAGTTATATAAGTTTATAAATTTATTACAGAGCCAAGGAATAAATCTTTTTAATACCATCCTAAATGCTAGAGATCTGCTGATTTAGAGGTGTGTGTGCAAAAAGTAGTGCATTTATCTCCAGTATGGTCTAGGATTGGTTTCAATACAAGGTCAATAAAGCCAGTATATGCCAATATATGCATGATTACTGTTTTAAAATGCACAAATGCATTTAAAAAATGTGAGAATACATACAGTTTTGTTAGCCACAATGTAAGTGTGTGAACTACATTTGAAAAAAATTATATATAGTAATAACAATTGATTTAAGCACTGAACCCACTAGAAGTTCTAGTACAATCAACAGATTTTGAAACACATATGAATAAATGTCTCAGCCTTCAGCTCACCCAGCATTCTAGACCTCTCATAACAGAGCAGAGCCTTTACTTACAGACTTCAGATACTTCACATTCTGCATCACACTCATTGAAGAGTACTGTAGTGGTACTATAGTGCATTTTTAGTATCAGATAATAATACAATGGCACTTAAGGTATTAAAAAATTACTTATTTACATACCATATAACCAAATAAACCATAGTTCAAACCATGTCATATTACCATGTCAGAAAAGCCATAGTATTAATATTATACCATTTCAAAAAGCACAATAGGGAAATACTAAAAATGCCAGCATCCAGCACTTTTGCTAGTATAACACTTAACGTATACTAAAACTAAAATGAAGATTTTATTTTTACTGAAATACTTGCTGTTTTGTACAAAAGCAATGTACAGTATTTACATACCATATAACAAAATAAACCATAGTTCAAAGAATACCATGCCATGTTACCATGTCCAAAACTAAAATGAAGATTTTACTTTTATTGAAATACTTGCTGTTTTTATACTGTTCTATACAAAAGCAATATACAAACAGCAATGACAAACAGAACAGCCCTATTCAGAATACTATTCAAATCCTATTTATTGCTATAATGCATATTTTACATAAAAATTGAATGGTGAATGGTGAATTGAATGGTGTGTTCCTTTTGGTCCTAGTTTAATCCAGTTCCCACTGGACCTCAGTCAGCCTATAATCATTATCAAACTAGAGTTAATGATTGACATCTAAATTGTCTATTGACCCTTATTTCAGAGAAGTGAATGAATCAGCAAGAACTAAAGTAAAATTTCCTAATCCACAAACTCTTTAATTTTGAAACCCCTTTTAAGTGAGGTAAAAATGAGTCTAAAATATGTGTACCACTATATTAGACTATTAACCTGTAAAGCTATTAATTAAATAGCCATCAGCAGAATGCAGCAAATCTGTTAAGCTGATCTGTTATTTGTGATCTATTTTATTAATGGTTCTGCATATGGATCATATCACAAACCCAGCAGTGTAATAATTAAAGCTAAATAGATGTTGAGTTTAATAGAAGAAAAAAGATATTGCTTTGAACTATTTAGGGTACTCCTGTGTTTTTTCTTACCCTGGTTGGCTATAGATGTCCTGTTAAATTAGCCTAAACCCATTCTTTAGCCTTCCCAATTTTTCTTTTTCAGGTACCCCTACAATATGCAAGCCGATGGGAAGAATGGGAATGCTTGTAAAAACTCAAAAACAGCAACTTGGTTTTAGAATAAAATTTTATGTATAAAATGTTTTGTTTTTTTAATTAAAATGCTTAAATATTAGTATAAAATTATTATAAAATAATATGCACATAGCTACAAAATTTAAACTGATGAGCATGTAGAAATGTGTCAAACCTAGCCTACATTCTTTTTCTATTTTTGGAGAAATAAGTCTTTAGAGATGATACCACAACAAATAAAATCCTTGTAAAATGGTGGCTATATTCTGAAGGATTTTAAATGGCTGGTATGGTATATTTGTTCTTAAATTTTATATAGAGAAGAATATAGCCTGTATTATATAAAACTTGAAGCGTTTTATACGAATAGAATGATCTGGAGGTTGTGAAATACCGCCACCTACATTTCGTGGAAAGAATGTGCCCAATATAAAGTTGTCAGGGCAACCAAAAACGCAACAAGGGAAAGGTCTCCTCGAACTGGGTCCGAACGGGTTACTCTCTCTCTCTGATCCATTTGCAGGTTTAGAGAGCGCTGATTTTGATTGATCTAATTAGCTATTTACCGTTGGAGCAGCATGTCCTCATCTGCATCATCAGCACACAGTAAGACATATGGATTTATACATGGGTGATTCATTTATGAGCAAGCAGTAAGAAAGAAAACAATATAAATTATTGCTGTGTATGTCATGTGATTTTCTCTATATCTGTAACATAATTCTAATTTAATGGAACTACATCTGCATATCTTATATTAGGCCATATATTCGGTTAAGATGGATGCGTGTAAGCTGTTGAATGTGTGTGTGTGGTCCTGGACCAAATGTCCCCACATTCATAATAAATGTAATAATGCAGTTTTCTGTGATGGTTTAAGCTGTCTTAAAGGGATAGTTCACCAAAAAATGGAAATTCTGTCATTTACTCACCCTGCTAAAATTGTTCCAAACCGGTATGATTTTTTAAAATTTTATTCTGCTGAACACAAAAGAAGATATTTTGAAGAATATGGGTAACCAAACAGTTAATGGGCCCCATTCACTTCCATAGAATGGAGAGAGAGAAAAAAAATACTGTAGCCAATAGGGCCCATCAACTGTTTGGTTATTGACATTCTTCAAAATATCTTTTTTTTTTTTTTTTTAGTTCAGCAGAGGAAAAAATAAAATATACAGGTTTGGAACAACTTGAGGGTGAGTAAATGACAGAATTTAAATTTTTGGATGAACTATGCCTTTTAGCGCACCTGGCTGCAAGTTGGGCATTATTATAACATGTCATGTAACGTTATGCTATACAAGTCAGAAAATTAATACAAAAACTAATGGCTACGACTTAATTTGGCCATTCAGGCCTACTCTGAATTTGTAAATATGGTTTCTAACTCTATATAAAGGCTGCAATATAGGTACTGTATAGGTCTACTGCCTATGAGATTTTTTTGCTTTGGATAAAACCCATTATGTCAATGAAATGTCCTTGTGAGTACAGTATATGTATGTTTGTTTGATTTAGAAAGCAGCGATGATGTGAATCCTTTCAAAATCCCTGAACACAAGGATCTTTTCCAAATGAGGAACAAAGAAAAAACTCGAGAGAAGCTGGTTTGTACAATTTAATACATTGAATTTTATCTGATACCCTTTAAAGAACAAAACCAGCACCAAAAAGACATCAGGCTTGGAACTTCCTAACCCAGCTTACAAAATATTTTCTAAGAATGTTTCGCTAATGTTTCCATTCTGTTATGAAAACGTTTTCTGAATGTTCTCTGTTTTAAAAATGTTTTTAGTTATTCAAACATAGGGAACATTGCATTTTATAATTTTGCAAACATTTCAGGAACCTTACTTTTGAATGTTCTCTGAACATTCTGAAACAAGCAGTAGCCTAACATTAAAAAACAAACATAAAACAAAATGCTACACATAAAAAAGTTCCATGAACAATGTATTATAAATGTTTTTATGCTACTGTTTTGAGAACATTAAAGACCAGATAACTTTTAACAAATATTCCATTAATGTTACTGGAATAATTTTGTCATCAACTTTGAGAAGACCTTGCCAGAAAGTTAAACCAAGTTTATGAGAATGTTCCCTTGGGGGGAAAAAAGTTTTGATATGGATAGAAAATAGTTTTAAGGCATGCGATACAAAGCATGAGATTCAAGCATTTGCTTGAAGTCTGAAGGTGTGCTAGAAGTTGAAACTGTGCACTGTCATGGCAGGAGCATCAAAGTAAGTTGGCTCTACCTGTCCATGAGAAGATGACATTTGCAGGCAGAACAAAGGCAAGACAAGCCAGACTGAGGAAGGAACTGAAAGAAGGGGAGAGTACATCAGTCACACACACTCATGGACAGCTCCAAATTACACCTGCATGGAGGGTATCTTTAAAAGGTGAGCCACACCATACCACACACAACGTCTGCATCAAACATATAAACCCATGGCAAGTAACATTACATTTTAGCCTAAAAGTACCATTGTTATTCTAATTTTCTTAGACCCCAATACTGATAAAGGAAGCATGAATGAATATATCACTAAGAGACGTGAGCTGTTCTTACTTGAGGTAAGATGGTATTTTGTGTTTCTAGTTCTCAGCCACTAACCACGTAGACATTTGCTCAAGTGTCTTAGTTTTATTCACTGTGTTTTTGAATGGCCTTTCTCTGTGCTTGGTTCTCTATTCTTCTGTGTCTGATTGTTTTTGTATATATGTTTACTATTACTTTTTTTAGTATTCTCTGGCAGTAAAGAGAGAAGAGATTCAGCTACTAGAGCAAATGGCTGCAGAAGAAGAGGGAAAATTGACAAGAGCCGAGAAGCTCTTGGAAGACGATGCCATCTTGTTTGAAGAATTTCTGAAGGAAAATGACAAGAATTCTGTGGAGGCTATCAAAATGTACCAGTCATACTAATTTGTACTTAGTATTAGAAGTACAGTCATTACAGTCCTGTTGATATCTTGAAGTGTAATGCTTGAAGTAAGAAACTCAATGTTTAAAAGATTAGGAATGAATAGCAAATTATTTCTTTTTTACATGGGCATGCATTAACACAGCAGAATATGTGTTCTAAATCTTATGATTAAAACCATGAAATACTGTTCAGTGCTGAGCAGGAGACCAAGATGAAGCTGGAGAAAGTAGCCGAGATCAAGAAGATTACTTCCAAAATGGTGGCAATCAAGAGGTATAAACAAATCGTATGGTTAGATGCTTTCCATAATTCTTTCATCTGGTTTGTTTATCTTTTTTCTCTGCTTACCCTTTTATTTTAGTGACATCTCTAAGTATGAGGACATCCTGAAGGAGTATAAAAAGTATAAAGAGTTTCTGCTGATGCTGTCACCCCCAGAGTGGCAAGAGAAACAGAGATCCAAGAGCAGGCGCTCTACTGACTCCACCAATACTGAGAGTGATGGAAAGCAGACAGAGAAAATCAAGAAGAACAGAGAGAGAAAGACAGGCCCTCCAGACAGCAAGCGTATGTTGGCAATTTTACAAGCTTTCAAACTGACATTTGTTTAAAAGCATAGTGCAAAGTATAAAATTCATAAAAACGGCTTTAAATATGACATTCTGTCATATATTTGCTACGTGTTTTTAACAAATGTGTTTCTGTAAAATTGCATTGTATTTGTTCCTTGTTTTCTGTAAAACAAATGTACTCAAACACATATAGGTGAAGAAAGACGAGTGACTCATGGTTTTTCTTCCTCTCGGGGGGCCAGGGCTTCATCTAGACAAAGTGTGAAGTCCGGCCGTCAGAGCAGCAATATGTATGTACAAACCATAGTATTGAGTATATAGCTTTGTGTGTTAGCATGACTCATTAATAATGCTTTGTTTTCACTTCAGATCTGCACCTGGGACTGACAGTTCAGATTGTGAGGTTAATATCCACTAACATTCTTTTCAATTATGCAGTCTAATTATTACATTTATGTTTATAGTAGTAAAGTGTAACAACATTTACATTTTATGCCTTAACCTAACCTGAAAATTGAGGTGTCAGGGTTTGGCTGTATAGATGCTGTTAAAACACCATGTGGCAGCCTGAGGTGGGTAGAGTATCCAAAAACTGTACTCAAGTAAAAGTACAAGTACTTATAGAAATATTTACTCAAAGTAAAAGTGAAAGTAATAATCCTAATAGTTACTTGAGTAAGAGTAAAAAAGTATCCAATAAAAATCTACTCAAGTAGCTCGTTACTAGTTACTTTTATTATACACACACACACACACACACACACACACAATAGCACGTTATTATTTAATGTTTATTATTTAAATATTTAATTTATTATCATAATTAGATATCTTTGCAACAAACAAACATAGAAGAGACAAGCATTATTTCTAGCATCTGTAACCCGAATGCATCGTTACTAGGCTATATTAATAACGTATACAGCTAACGTTACAATTTAAAGAAGAGAGAAAACTCTTTACATGTGCTCGCGCTCATATCTGAACTTGACACAAACAATGATCAAATACACATTGACGGATCTTCTTCGGTCTGTTCTCCAAAATGTAATCAAATGTATATTTCAGCAGGCGCGTGTAAACTGCTTAACTGTGTCAACGCAAAGCGTTCATTTTCAAGACGAAAAGGTCGCTGGCGCCGCCATTGCGCAATAGTATATGTATAAATTAATGTATAAATTAAGATATATGTCCATAAAAACGGTAAAGAAATACTACATACTTTTGTTATAGTGACGTAATAATCTGTTTGGTTGTAAAATGTCGGCTATTGGCTGTATCATGAAGTAAAATCAAATGAAATCGATAGGCCTACCTGTGGAATTGTTCACAGACAGCATACGCAGCTCAACTAATAAAGGTCTTCATCGCTGGCAAACAATTGGATGCATTTGCAGATTTGCTTTTAATTGACTGTAGGTCCACTGCCACTTCATCCCCTCCGAGTGAGTAACCGCTTCCAAAGATTCAGCGCGTGCAGGAACTGAACAAATCATTCAAACTGATTCGCGAATCAATTTAGACAGCTTTACCAACTTGTTTGATCAAGTCTTTGAACAGAATCGACTCAAAAGAGTGATTCATTTGTCAATGGGGCATCGTTCATGAAAAAAGAGACGCATTTCTTAACATTTACAGTATTGAATTAAAATAAAGTAACGAGAGGAACGTTGCCCATTGTAGCGAAGTAAAAGTACAGATTTTTCATTACAAATGTACTCAAGTTAAAGTAAAAGTACCCACATTTTAATCTACTCTAAAAAGTAAAAATTTTCCAAAAAACTACTCAAGTACATGTAACGAAGTAAATGTACTTCGTTACTACCCACCTCTGGTGGCAGCAAAATGCAACTTTCTCCATTGATGGCCACTCAGGCAACATATGTACAGTGGCATGAAAAAGTATGTGAACCCCATGCAGAATCTGTGAAAATGAGAATTATTTTAATAAAATAAGAGGGATAATAAAAAATGCATGTTATTTTTTGTTTAGTACTGTCCTGAGTAAGATATTTTACATAAAAGATGTTTGCATTTAGTTCACAAGACAAAATTTATTAAAATAACCCCATTCATAAGTATGTGAACCATTGATTCTCTGATAACTGTGTGGTTACCTGATGATCTACGACTGTTTTTATGTTTTGTGATGTTGTTCATGAGTCTCTTGTTTGTCCTGAGCAGTTAAACTGAGCTCCTGTTCTTCAGAAAATTCCTCCAGGTCCTGCAGATTCATCAGTTTTCAAGCATTTTTGCATATATGAACCCTTTCCAGCAGTGGCTGTATGATTTTGAGATTCATCTTTTCATACTGAGGACAATTGAGGGACTCAAACTCAACTATTAAAAATGGTTCAAACATTCACTGATGCTCCAGAAGGAAACACGATGCATTAAGAGCCGAGGGGTGAAAACTTTTGAATTCAAATATCAAGGTAAATTGTACTTAATTTTTCTGCCGGGAAACATGCAAGTATCTTCTGTTGGTTCCGAAGGGGAGTACTAAATGAAAAACAATGATATTTAAACAAAATAAGAAAAATTGTGACATCTTCATCCTGTTCAAAAGTTTTCACACCCCAACTCTTAATGCATCATGTTTCCTTCTGAAGCATCAGTGAATGTTTGAAACTTTTTTAATAGTTGTGTTTGAGTCCCTCAGTTGTCCTCAGTATGAAAACACAGAACTCAAAATCCTACAGTCACTGCTGGAAAGGGTTCAAATATGCAAAAATGCTTGAAAACTGATGAATCTGCAGGAGCTGGAGGATTTTTCTGAAGAACAGAGCTCAGTTTAACTGCTCAGGACAAACAAGAGACTCATGAAGAACCATCACAAAACAAAAAACAGTCGTGGATCATCAGGTAACCACACACAGTATTGAGAATCAATGGTTCACATACTTATGAATGGGGTTATTTTAATAAATTCAGCTATTTTTTTGTCTTGTGAAGTAAATGCAAACATCTTTTATGTAAAATATCTTACTCAGGACAGTACTAAACAAAAAATAACATGCATTTTTTATTATCCCTCTTATTTTATTAAAATAATTCTCATTTTCACAGATTCTGTAAGGGGTTCACATACTCTTTCATGCCACTGTAGGCTGTATATGTTGATATTTGCTAATATTTCATTAAAGTATTTTTTTTCAGTACTTCCTTTTTTTAGGGCTTATAAATGTGTGAAATGGACTTGTGAAAACAATACTATAAGTCAATGATATAATGCATATTTTTATTTTTTCATATATGTTTATTAAGAAAATACATGGAATTGACATATACAATAACTTGAATACACCATGATGAAAAAAGAAAGGCTCATCAAAAGAATTAAATTCTTGAAAAGATAAACTTTATTAGGAGATTATTAATAAGATTTAAGTTTATTAATTTCACTACTTATTGATATTTGAAAAAATCAAAAAAAAAAAAAAAATCAAAGTCATGTGGTGTGACCAAGATTCAGTAACATACAGAAAAAACATTAAATGATATCACAGACTTAAATGGATAGTTCACCCAAAAATTTAAATTTGATGTTTATCTGCTTACCCCTAGCGCATCCAAGATGTAGGTGACTTTGTTTCTTCAGTAGAACACAAATGATGATTTTTAACTCCAACCGTTGCTGTCTGTCAATGTCAATGGGAACAATCTATAAGAGTAAAAAAAAAAACATGCACAGACAAATCCAAATTAAACCCTGTGGCTTGTGATGACACATTGATGTCCTAAGACACGAAACGATCGGTTTGTGCGAGAAACCGGACAGTATTTAAATAATTTTTTACCTCTAATACACCACTATGTCCAACTGCCTTGCGCACGGCATCTGGTGCGTGAGGTGTGTACGGTTGAAGGTCAAAATTACAGTGCAGCTTCAAAGGGCTTTAAACAATACCAGACGAGGAATAAGGGTCTTATCTAGCGAAACGATCTGTCATTTTCTAAAAAAATACAAATGTATATGCTTTATAAACAAAAATGATTGCCTTGCACGTGCTTCCGCTTTCCATATTCTTTTATCAGCTTACGCTGTATGTCCTACCCTTCCCTTTTGTACTTGCAGAAAAAACGGAACTGGCGCTACGGGGGGGTGGGGGGTGGGGGATGTGCTGGGGGGGGGGCTCCTGTACCATTCAACCAACTGCCAATGAGATGAATGGGAATGCTAATAGATTCCTCCTTTACCTCCATTAGGAGGACCCAGAAATCTTCTTCAAAGATCCTCAGGATCTGTTAAACCTGATGACTGAGCTGGAAGAGCAGAACCTTTCTCTCATCCAGAACACTAGAGAGACAGAAGAGGCTTTGGAGGAGTTCAGACAGAATGCTGAACTGATTCACAAAAACATGTGGGTACTTGCATGCCTTAGAATTGCAAGGATTTACTTGAATTGCACCAATGTTTTTTATTGATTTATTCCAATAGATAAATGTTTATATTTGGTTGTGTATTTGAAGGGAGTCTGAGTCAAAGCAACTGAAAGAGCAGACTGATATCATGGCTGACACCATTCAAAAGGAGAGAGAGAGAACAGCAGATTTGGAACTGAAAGCCAAATACTTCAGCTTTGGACAGTACAAACC
This sequence comes from Megalobrama amblycephala, assembly GCF_018812025.1. Taxonomy (NCBI): domain Eukaryota; kingdom Metazoa; phylum Chordata; class Actinopteri; order Cypriniformes; family Xenocyprididae; genus Megalobrama; species Megalobrama amblycephala. Next base: position 24,992,940 of record NC_063054.1, read on the forward strand.
AGAGGACCAGGTAAGACAAAAATAAATGTTGGGGGTTTCATATTTGTCTTCTGTTGTGCTACTTCGTCATTTTCTTTGCAAGCTTTCTTGATATTCACAGTCAAAAATGACCGCATTGGAAACGAATGGAAAGCAAAATTTCATCTAGTGTGTAACGTTTAAGTCCACTGAAGGTGATGAAGCAGGACCCATGTGCACACTCTCAAACAGTAGGTTACAACATCAAAACTAGACAAGGAACAATGGAAACATGATTGCTATATATACAAAGACTAATCTATTTCATACATTATTTTTCTATACATTGAATCACTAAAGCTCTAACCTGCAATATGCCCTTTAAGATACACCTGAAAGCAATGAACAATGAACCAATGAAAATGTGACACATAGACAAGGGAACCAATCAGAACATGATACATGAGACTAGGGAAGCACAAGTCACGAGACAGACCGATAGGCGTATGACATCAAAGTACCATGAGAGCGATTCAAAAGCATGAGTCGTATGCTCTCCAAATGCTCTCATGGTACTTTGATGTCATACACCGATCAGTCTGCGCAGCGCCAATGCATCTCAAACAAGCCTACTATCACATAAGGGCAAGAAAGTCACATGACAAGAAACCAGGAACAAAACATCAAAATAAAACACATGAAAACAAACGTGAACCAAAACTCAAAACCAAATGTAACATAGTGGAAACGTTTGGTACTGCGCCCAAACAAAATCTTACTGAAAGCTAATTTTTTTGTTGTCTGGCTATCACCAGACCAAGCTCAATTTAAAATTGAACATTGGTCTGGGGAGTTTGCTATGTATTTCCTACTGCACAAGAGGCGTGATCAACAAGCATTATTCACGCAATTGGATAGTCCTTCAACCAATCAGATCAACGATCCGGGTGACGTACTTTTGCAGAGCGATGCGAAAACTCCAGACAGGCTTAGTTTGTATTGGTTTGTAGCATTGATCAGCGGTTTGCAGAAGCAGCAATGGTATCGAGCGATTTTTGCAGGTTGTGCAAAAAAACATGAAAGTGAGTGATATTTACACCCAGTCGAGCGATTTGTTTGCTAAACTAAAGAAGTCATTTAGCATTGTTGAGAGGTTAAAAGGAATTGGATTGACGGTCGTGCGAGAGACGTCATCGTGTTATACCCGCCAATAGCGAGCAAGGTGGATAAGCCAGTCTGTGATTGGTTCCCGCAAAAGTGTAACAGATGCAGCAGAAATGAATGTATGGGTTTCCAGACTGAGTTGCCGGGCGAAATCAAATCGCCGGCAGATCAGGCTGGGTTTACCCAGTCTAAATTTTTTGAGATATCAACTTCAAATTTGGAACACAGCTTGTTTTGATTTATTTTTTCTTTGCTTTTCTCACAGTTTTAGAGTAAAACATGTTTTGGAAAATATATATTTCATATAAAATTTAAAATTATATATTTTTTGCATTTTTCATAATAATAAAATAAAATTAAAACATCAAGAAACAACCAATAAACAAAACATAAGGAATATTTCAGAGCCTTGTGAAAAGCAAAACAAAACAGATCATCCAAGGTAGTGAAACAACAATGTAACAGTGACGAGACCATGATCACAGGGAACTCAGGGACAGGGAACTGGCTGTGACAGAACTGGCAGGGATGAACTTTGGGAGGACCTCCCCAGCACTGGCAGAGAGTTCGGTGCCTGGGGTGTCTGACAGAAGTGTGCATGGCCCACACACACAGGATGGAAGCAGCCATCGTTGGAAGCACCAAAAACATGGGAAGAAACAACAGACTTGGGAACATTGAGCTAGGGAATACTGGGTCCACCGGACTTGGGACCACCAGTACTGGGTGGTCTAGGCTAGGGAGTGTAGAGGAGGGAATGGACTCAGCAGACTCAGAGAGGTTGGGATCCATCTCCCCTACTGTACAGGGGGAACCACTCAGTTGTCCAATTCGATTAAAGGCAATGAGGCACAGGATATAAGATCATTGATAAATCATTGGACAGTGACTTGTTTAAAAACATATCTAGTGCCCTAAGAATAGGAGTATTTGTACCTTGCCCTCAGGACAAGATTCTTGACACACTGAACTCTAAGGTGGAGGAGGTGTATCACTGCTGTGTGGGGGAAACTGAGGCGAACCTGACCATTTTGCAGATGTTGACGGCCATTGAGGAAAAATTGGGGCAGCTTCTGGAAAATGCTGAAATGATTCCAAAAGACCAAATGAGTATAGCCGAACGTGCCAAAGAGAAAGAGAGGAGAATGAGGTGACCACATCTAGACTGTAAAAAATGTTTTTGTTGAGTTGTACTACGTCAATACCATTTCAGTTTTTGTACTTCAAAATTTCATGTTTAATTCAAACTTGCCGTTTCTATCTAATAGTGAAAATTACTAGCAATTTCTGAGTCTAGCAATTTCTGAGTTTTTTGTCAGTGTACATATACATTAAACGAGGAACAAAATGATCTAGTTCTAGTTTGTTTCTAAACTTCTTTTACTGTTTAGACTGCGTGATGAGAAGATACATTTGCAGATTAAACAACAGGAGGAAAGACAGAAAAAAGCCTTGGAAAGATCGCAGACTGAGATTAAGAAAACGGTAAGAAACAAAATTTTTACCTCAACAAATGTCTAATTTACCTTTTGGCTTTAGTTATAAAAATATATCACAATTGTTTGTCATCATTAAAGGGGTCATATTTATTTTCCCACAATTTTGCGACCATTTATCACCCTCTCTCCAGTATGAAAAGCTGTTTTTTTTTTTTAAATCTCTCCAGCTACAGGTTTACAGTCGTGTACAAATGTGCAACGTATTCAATCCATCTTTGTATAGCCTCCAGTACATTGTGACATGATCATAAAACAATTCTAACTTTTCTTTTAGTGTTTAGGAATAATAGTATCTATCCAACCTTCTCTATTCCTCACTGTGACAGTGTGGGTCAAGTTTCTGATCAACCAATTGACATCACTGAAATGTAACCTCTGTGATGTCACAAAGTCAGTGTAAGCAATGCAGAATGTGTGATGATTTTGTGTAGCTGTCACAATTTCTTCACAATGGAGTTATACAGAAGTTTTTATATACATCAGGCTTTTATTTCAAATGTTAAATATGACCTCTTTAAATGACTGACATTGCTTTTCAAACAAGTGAGAACATGCTTTCTGTATTCTTTTAGCCTGTTAAGAAGCTGATGCCACGCTCCCAACCTCCTGTCCGCAAACGTCAGACAAATAAAAGCACTGAAACTATGGACCGGGAAAATGAAGAGTATCTGTATTTCTTTAGTTAAATCACAAGTATGCTGATAGTTGTTTTCATTTTAATCACGTATATATAACTAACTAGATAGCATCAAGTATATAGATCTTTCCTTGTATTTGCAAGGCTTAAATTTTGAATGGACATGAATATGAATGTATGAATCATGAACATGCTTTTGAGAACAAAGAATATGAAACTTTGACAAATATTTGCTGATATAAACTAGTCAAAAGTTTGATTTAAATGTAAAATTTTATTCACCTGTTTTAAAGTAAACCAAAGCTAATAAATACATTTCAACTGCATCATTTTATAAAAAGTAGAACAAATTATTATTATTTTTTTTTATAACAAACATGGAACATAACTACATCTGAACTTTACAAAGCCATACAAAAATAGGCATAAAAACCAACTTTATTCCTTAATGGTCAACCAGGCAAATAAGTTAAGGTCAAATTATACTGACTAGATTAATGACAAACAGTTAAAGTTTTCATAGACCAATAGTATTTATTCTGATTAAGAGACAGATCAATGATTATGTTCACTGCCATATGTCTTTTGTGTGCTCACAAGTCACCAGATCTAAAGACTAAATAATCAAGCATTTATCAAACCAGTTACATGATGAAAATTAAACAAACTAAATGTGCTTTGATTTGGTCAAATTAGCTTTTTGTATGGAACACAGTACTCTTCTGATATATACTGTTTTAAACATGAATGCAGGGATTTGCTTATAAACTACACAATGATAAAACCAGTGGAGGCACTGAGAAAAAGTACATCATCTGAGAAAGAGAGAGAATGAGAGAGTATGGTCATATGGTCCTTGAGTAGCACTTCCTGTTTCTACCATCACTCCAAATCTTGTAGGTTGATGGTGCTACCAGTGAATTGGGAGTTATCAGATCCATTTTCATCTTCGGCCATGACTGTGGGTTCCTACAAATGAGAATATTTAGTTTGTGTGATGCATGTGTAACAAAGTAACAATTTCCAAATTGCAATACACAACAGGATAATTTTATGGCACACAATCATGTATTGGATTGTAATCCATCTTTTCCCTACCAGAACTGATCCTATATAAATCCACAAGACTCATTTTAAAAGGATATACTAAAAATAAAATATTTTCAGGTCAATGACCCTGATCTTGATCTAAGTTCACACTGCCAGTGACTCTCTGTGATATGATCTCATTCATTTTCAATAGCTATGTTTCCATCCAAAGTTGCCACTATAACTTGGAATACTGTGTAAATTTAAATTGGAATAAAGCACCATTTCCATCCAGTGAATCGAAGAGAAGAAAATCATAACTTACTGATAAACAGTCACCAAATATCACTAAGAAAAATGGAAGTCGCTCCAGTAGGAGAAGCCACTACTGTGGGTCTTATTTTGTATATAATAAATTACTTGCACCTAAGATAGCGCAGTCGAAATGCAATAAATGCTGTCATGTTATCTTGTTTTCGGAGGTGGATGGGAAGCCTGCTAGGGCTGGGCGATATATCGCATGCGATTCTCACGCGCATTTCGTCAGTAAAGCCAGTTCCCTGATTACCGCTAAATCGCCATCACCTGCTTTCAAATGGAGCGTCATTTAACAGACAGAGCCGTAGTTCACTGATAAGCCACGCAAATATCGCGTTCATTATCGAAGGCGATTCATCTGCGATATGAACGTGATATTGCGTGGCTTATCAGTGAACTACGGCTCTGTCTGTTAAATAGCGCTCCATTTGAAAGCAGGTGATGGCGATTTAGCGGTAATCAGGGAACCGGCTTTACTGACGAAATGCGCGTGAGAATCGCATGCGATATATCGCCCAGCCCTAAAGCCTGCTGTATGGGAACGCAGCCGTGTAAGACAGTTCTGGGAGGTAATTATACCGAACACTTTTACTGACTTTGGCTAAGGCATTTCAATTTTACCTAAAAAAAAAAAAAAAAAAACACATTTCAGATGCTGTGCAACAAGACTGGTCTGCCGTTTAGTCCAGCTATGCCGTCCCATCGTGCTCCAGTTCCGACAGAAAAACGCATTGCCATTGCGCTGTATAAGCTGGCCTTATGCGTCAAGTTGTGAGGGACATTTAGGATCAGCAAAACCACAGTTCACAGTTGTGTGGGCCATTCGTGCACACGATGAGCAACTACATAAAATTACCTGACCGAGACGTGCGAGCTGAACACAACTACACCACATATCATGTACCGCAATTATATGGAGCTCTGGATGGATCCCCCACTGAGGGTTACAGGGATTACATCAATTAGGGTTGGCTGATGTCTACCAAATTGGCATCGGACGATATCTACAGTGAAACATCGCGATGGACAATGTTTCACTGACAAGGTGGGGGGGGGGGGGGGGGATTTAATTCATCGGAATGAATTAGAAACGCTCGCTATGCTCCGCTCCAGTGGACATGCATCGTTAATGTGGCATGCGTCTGGAGAAAGAGAACGCGCATGGAGCTGGAAGGGCTTGAATGAAGAACGTTTGGCTTTAGATAAAACTACTAGAGGATATTGCGCTGAAATATCATTACCAAAAAAGATCCTGAGTGCTTATGGCGTGATCCGCACCACTGTTTTGACGTGCTGGTCACTTCAACAGGAAACAGTAGAATGGTGCTACCGTTCTATCTCACGGTCTGGATGGAAACATGCTGGGGTCCGGATGTGGTCCGCCATTTGAATATCAGTGGTTTAGTTTGTGTAAAACATCTAGTAGTTTTGAATGTAATTGGTATTGTGATCAGGAAAAACTTCATTACGTTATTATTACCTAATCAGAAAAAAAATTTATTTGAAGTAACTGCATAGCAATTGAATGCATGCATTGCACTGGGTAATATAGTGTGATTAATTAAGATGTTTTTTTGCGGGCGGGTTGCAAGGGAGAATCACGATGCCGGCTCAAAATCGTGATGTCTGTCAGCATCGGCAATGGACGATGGCATTATCTATCAGCCCAACCCTAAAGTGAACATTTTTCTTATTGCATGATCTGTTGTGGCAAAGTCACTTCGACTTTTTTGATGAGCATTAAAGGTGCTAAAGAGGATCTTTTCGTCGACTGAAAAACCAAAGACTGTTAGTGAGTTTTTGAAATGAGCGCGTAAACGATTGGCTGATGTTTTTAAGGCCCTACCTCGTGCACAGATGATGTATATTAATATTATTCCTTTCAGTGCACCTAATAAATAGTCTTTTATCAGTTAGTAAAGACAGTTTCAAGTAATATTGCAAAAATGTATGAAAAAAAAAAAAAACATCCTCTTTAGCACCTTTAAGGAATTTATTCGGTAAATGTGTTTCCATCATAGTTTATGAGCATATCTTCTTATCGAATAATAATAAAAAATGATCAGACTTAATTGAGCACAAGTTTTTTTTTTTTATGTGAATTTTTAGAATATGCATGCATCTTGACGATTCCATCAAGCGTTTTTGTGCAATATCAAGTGCCAGTGACTTAAGCAACATACAAGGAGCATGTGCTGTTTTTTCTCTTTTCTTTCGTTGAACGCCATTCCCGCTTCTGTGGCTGTGTTCATGCTGAGACCCAGGTTTAGTTATTCAAAAATAAAACTAAATAAGATGTTCAAGATTATTTTTCTAGAAACCTCAAGACTAAATTTGGATAAAAAAAATAAAAAAAAATAAAAATAAAAAAAACCTCTACAACAAATAAAATAGAGGATACAAAATGCAATGAATGAGGCTTTGTTGCTGTATGAACCTGTAGGATGTTGACAGGCAGATCCACAGTGAGCTGAGAGTGTGAACACGAGGTCTGTGAACTCAACTGGAAAGCCAGGTCTCCATCAGCAGCAGGGTCATCCTACAAAAAACACTCAAATCAATGTACTGAACTGAAGTGAGAATGCTTTCAAATTCTTTCCCACCATCTCACCTGCAGCAGCTGAATCTGTACAAACTGTGCGCCTGTCACCGGATCCCGGATTGGTAGCTCACCATTTCCTGTAGCAGCTCCTTCTCCAAAATGAGTACTTGAATTAGTTGACAGAGCAGAGCCGGTGCCTTTTGATCCTTTAGTCTTTTTTTGGCCATTCTCTGAGGCACAAGTGGAAGGGCCTGGGCATTTCTGTTTCCTCCTCTTGGCGAGCTGAATGGCCCTGTAGTCTGTGCGTGCTGATCCACTGCTCTCCTAATGGCAGAACAAAAGAACACTGTGCAGTCAGACATTTGGGTTAACTTCTTTTAAAATGACTGAAAAAGGAACATTTAACCAAATAAAAATGTTAAATTCTATTTTATGGCTAACAATTTCAAGATCAACATGCTCTTTCCAACTAACCATAACGGGGCAGGGAGTGACCGAGGGCAATTCTGTTATTTTCTGCCCACTGTAGGATCCACTGTGGCTAGGGAACACAAACTGACACATCCCCTTACTGCCATCTGACTGAGCCATGATCTCCACTCTGCTTAACAAGGGCCCAACGGCTGTCTCGCTGCCTGCCAGGTCAGCCTTGGCCTGTGGACAAAGTAACTCCGGTACAGGATTTGCTGCAAGAGCCATGGAGGAGGAGAGAGGGGTGGAGAGAGAAGGAACAAGAGATGAACTGAGTGCTGGAGGAAGAGCTGATGTAAGTGAGGAAAGAGACTGAGTGAGCGATGAAGAGAGTGATGGTGTGAGAGTAGATGGTGATTCTACAGTCAAGGGATTGCAGGAATTCAGAGGGTGGAGTTGTTCAGAAGATGCAGTACTTTGAATTGCCAGAGCGGTTAGTGTTCCCAGCTCTTCTGGGTTGACTGTTTGCACATCATCCAAATGCAGTGTGGCATGGGGCAAAACCCCTCCATCTCCTCCAGTGCCCAATCCAGTGTCTAATACATGTACGCCCATATCTTGTCCAGCTGCTAAAATGAGAGGATCCACAGTTTTTGCCCCGTTAAGAGCCGATCCAACTGATGCTGGATCTATTGTGAGGATTCCGGCGTTGACCAGAGGCATGTCCATGGAGAAAGATCCTGCCCCAGAGCTGCTTTCACTCCCTACAGAGACAGCAGTGGCCCCAGGACATGCAGGAATGCTAGAGAAGAGAGAGGATAGGTCCAGACTGCTGAGTTCTGCTCCTGCAGGTCCTGAGGGGGCACTAACAGCCTGTGAAGTACTTGTCAGCTCACTGCTGGGGGTTAGAGTGGCTGTGTCATCCAACTGACTCAACACATCTGCAGGAAGAACGGAACATTATCAGCATGAGAGGACCAAAAGCAAGTAAATACATTTAACTGATGATACAAGGAGGTTATGGTTACACAATCAATTTAAACACATTCAGGATTTTAAGATTTCACTTTGATGAGCCTAAGAGGTCTATCCAGCCATAAACAATGATACTAAAACTTAATACCAAATATATCTCTTGTTATCTTTGGCTAATTTTGGTTTTCATTAGTGCTGGGTGGTATGACTAAAAATCTGTATCATTGAATTTAACTTGTTGGAGGTTTATATGGCTGAAATATCAATTATATATCAAACTACTGATTGATTTTACATGCTTATTTTACAAATTAGAAAAATTGGTCACTGTCACAGTTATCATAAATAGTGGTAAAATATTAAAGCTAGAGTCCTGAATCCTTCTAGTGACACAAAAGTTTGTCAAGATTAGATAAGAATCCCATGGTAATAGTGTGAGATGAATGTAAATAACAGGGTTTCTGCAGGTTTTATGAGGAAAAATAAGGCTTTTTAAACTCTAATACATTATGTATAATTAATTAACTTCTACAATGTCCATTCTGCTGATTATCATACAATAAAAGTGGGCAGTCATTTTTACTTTGTTGTATGTAAATAAGCAGCATGAATGTCCTACCATTATTTTCCATCAAAAAATATGTTTTCAAGGACAAGAGGGTAAGTGGTGCAGGAATTTTGATTTTTGTGTGAACTAAAAGTCTTGCTCCATAGTACACAGACCTGAAGTTGCGTGCGTGTCTGTGTACCTGGGCTGAGGTTGTGGTGTTTAAGCATGTGCGTCTTGAGGCTGCTGCGTGATGAGAAGTGTTTGGTGCAACCAGCAACAGGACAGCGACTCCTCAGACTGACTCCATCCTGCTTGTGCTTCTTAGAATGGATGTATAGACTACTGCGAGCTGAAAACTTCGCATTACAACCTGCAGATTTAAATACAAATAACAACAATTACAAAATTCAATCTGAAATATTAGTATTAAAAGAAATATGTCAGACATTTCACATAGTAAGTGATAGAGAACACACTGTACAATACAAAAACAACTTCTGCTGATTGACTAATGCTGAACTTTTAGAGGTCTGAAGCTGTTAAATTCTTCATAAAATCAAAATTTTTCATTCTATAGTTCTTGTCCAGATAAGATGCTGACCTTCAACAGGGCATTCAAATGGCTTGGTACCCAGGTGTGTGATACTGTGGCCCTTCAGGTGCTCGGCCCGTGTAAAGGACTTCCCGCAGCCTTCCTCTGGACATGCAAAACGTCTGTCATCATCGTGCTTCCTGAAGATGAAGATCAACACCTAATGAATCACTCCAAATCTTGTGACACAGACTTTCAACATGTTGATGCTGCTTTTAAACAATATGCATTCAGAAATTATGAAAATAAATCGACTTGAAATAGTATGACTTCTGTCTTAAACCTGCATGCAGTCCACTGGAGTAGACAGATCTATTCAGTGTTACAAGTTACTTAAATTGTATTTAGAAGTTATCCAAATTGTGGTGGACACTGGTGCATTAAAGGGTTAGTTCACCCGAAAATGTTAATAATGTCATTTATTACTCGCCCTCATGTCGTTCCACACCTGTAAGACCTTCGTTAATCTTCGGAAGGCAAATTAAGATATTTTTGTTGAAATCAGATGGCTCAGTGAGGCCTGCATAGCCAGCAATAACATTTCTTCTCTCAAGATCCATTAATGTACTAAAAACATATTTAAATCAGTTCATGTGAGTACAGTGGTTCAATATTAATATTATAAAGTGACAAGAATATTTTTGGTGCACCAAAAAAACAAAATAACGACTTATATAATGATGGCCGATTTCAAAACACTGCTTTTCATGAAGCTTGGAGCATTATGAATCAGCGGTTCGGAGCGCCAAAGTCACGTGATTTCAGCAGTTTGGTGGTTTGACACGCGATCCGCATCATGATTCGACATGCTGATTCATAGCACTTCGAAGCTTCATGAAGCAGTGTTTTGAAATCGGCAATCACTATATAAGTTGTTATTTTGTTTTTTTGGCACACCAAAAATATTCTTGTCACTTTATAATATTAATATTGGGCCACTGTACTCACATGAACTGATTTAAATAAATTTTTAGTACATTAATGGATCTTGAGAGAGGAAATGTCATTGCTGGCTATGCAGGCCTCACTGAGCCATTGGATTTCAACAAAAATATCTTAATTTGTGTTCCGAAGATTAACAAAGGTCTCACGGGTGTGGAACGACATGAGGCCGAGTAATAAATGACATTATTAACATTTTCGGGTGAACTAACCCTTTAAAGAGTATATAAGTTTTAGCATTTTAAAGGATTTAATTTGGATTATTTTTAAGACAGTTTACCATTTAATAAATTATAATGATGAAACTCGTATAGAGATATTAGGGATGCACCCAAATTTCAGCTAGCAAAAATTTTCGGCCAAAACAGTTATTTTCGGTTTCGGGCCAAAATGGTTTTGGAGGGCCGAAATCAGTAACTGAAACAAGACGTTTAATTAGCGCTTCTCCAATGGCACGTTTTGATTGGGTTCAGCATCTATTTTTTGTGTGCATAACATGGATAAGCTACAACAGTTAAACATGTCAGCTGTGTGGACACTAGCTATAGATTGAAGATATTAATTTCTCGATTTTAATGATGTGATGCTTATGCTGGAAAGCTTTTGGTCAACGGCAGTTGTTTTAAATGTGCTATAGAAATAAAATTAGTAATCCATTGTATTGATATGGTTTCTTAAATTTAAAATATTTTAGTCGGTGCTGTTTCTGTTGATGTGTGAACAAAATTTAACTAAACATTTGTAGCCCACCTGGCATCCAATAATTGCAAAAAGCTTTGTGCTTTGTTACTTTTAATATGAAGTCTTAAAACTTTAAATTTCTGTTAATTTATTATGGAATTAAAACAATAAATTTTGTTTTGGAGATCTTTAATATGGCATGACATCAGTGGAGTGCCTCAGATCAAGCGGCAGCACGGATCAAATGCACAGAACCGATAGTCTCATCTCCTCTTTACAAGTTACAGCATGAAATAAACATGGGTGAACATCAGAAGATGTGTTGAATGATACATTACAATCCTGTTTTAAGTAATCACTCAATCAGCATTTCAACTGGGGAAAGACGTCAATAAAATGTCACTTAAATGTTACATTTACCTCTAGAAAGCTATTCAATATCCATGAACTCAGTTAAAGCTAGAACAAAATAACTCTAGAGAAGAGCACTTTGCAAAATATATGACCTGTATTACATGTTCATTATATTTTTATTTAACCTGTTAGTGATGCATGTATGTTTAAAAAAAAACAATTTATTACAGTTTATTGTTGTTTAAATGTTTACATTTCATCAACAAACTGGAGTAGAAACAATTCCGTTATTAAAAAAAACTGCCTTGTGTGCATTTAAATGTTTAAATTAAATTTGTACAACTCAGTTTTAACTATTTGAGTGTAATTAAATAAGTTTGATTAATTAATTGATTATCAATTGATTATTTTTGGTTTTCAGTCTCTGAATTTCGGTTTCATTATAACAATATTATTCACAATTACAAGAAACTTGTAGTGCAATAGGATATACAGTATAATCGTGCATGCATGTATGGGTATAAGAGGTTCGAAACTCTGCTCCTCACCGTTTGTGCCTCAGTAATTTGGACATGCTTGTGAAGGTCCAGCCACAGGAATCAGAATCACAAACAAAAGGTCTTTCACCTGGGGAAAAAAATGAGTAGTGTTAGAACATAAAGTGATATGACTTTATTCCTGTATCCGTGCGTTTTTTCACCTGTGTGGCTGCGGAGGTGTATTTTTAACCGGCAAGCCTTGTCATAACGCTTGTCACAGCCAGGATAGGTGCATGTGAACTGAGCCATTTCTCTGAAGTGGGTTCTGTTGTGGGAGAACAGGGCGCTGAAAGTGATGAACGTCTTTTCACATCCTGAGAAGGAAAAGAAACACCACCATTAGTATCTGCAATATTGTCATTGCCTATTGTTAACTTTGGTATATTAGTTAAGATATCAATTCAACTCACCTGGAAACTCACACTTATGTGGTCTCTCAGGCTCAAAATGCGTTCTTTGATGATTAGTGAGTCTCGTGGCAGTGCGAAACCTCTCACTGCATACTTCACAGATAAATGCATTTTCCTGGTCATGTGCTCGAAAATGAGCTTTTAGATTGTAGACTGTGGTGAAACGCCGACCACAGTTTTCCCATTCACATTTATGAGGCCGCACTTTGTCATGAGACTGCAAGTGCCGTTTTAGTTTGTACGACGTTGTGAAGGACCAATCACAGCCCTCCACTGTGCACTTGAAGGGACGCTGGTCCTCTGTGTGTAGAACCAAGTGGATTTTGAGATTTTGCCGGGTATCAAAGGTACTGGAACAGCCTGGTTGGGGACATCTATACTTTACTACTGAACCTTTCTTGGTCAATCCTGATACAGTTAATAGGTTTATTGGCTGTAGTTCTTCACAAGCAACCGATTTGCTTTTAGAATTTTGGCAAATGCTACTTTCATCTTCTATAGCACAAATGGTTCCTTCCTCTTGCTTAATTGGCAGACAAGAGTCCAGAGTAACACCCATTTCTGATAGCAAACAGTCATCAGTAAGAGTCAATTCCGAGTCACTGCTGGCGAATCTGGCTTTAGGCTCATCTTGTACACTTGAGGTAACATTGCTGATTTTCCCGATGGACTTACTTCCACCGTCGTAGTTGAGCAGCACAAGATCCTCATTGTCTTTCATTCCCAAATGTTCTTTTAAGCTTATCATTCCATCCTCCTTGTAAGCATAGCCCTCTGGCGGGGTGGCTAGGGTCAATATTCCATTTTCAATAGTCACAATGATACTCTGATTGTTAATCATGATGGTCCCAGAGAATGTTTCATGCACGGGTATTGGAGTCCCATCAGGACCACAGTCCCCATTACTGCTGGACTCTTGGTTTGCATAATCCATGATATTCAATTCAGCCATCTCTGGTGCAACCCTGTTCTCTGGTACAAATACAGGGCTGTTATTTTTTGCCACACACTGCATTAATTCTTCTGTTGAATGTTCAACTAAATTATTGCTGAGCATTTCTACAGTAGAGACCTTTGGCGTTTGACTGCTCCCAGCATAGTCTTCTGATAATATTGGGTCTCTATTCTCTGCCACAAGACAAAACTCGTGTCTAACATTTTGGTCTGTTCTCTCAGATCTGGTATTTAAACTACTGTGGCTTGACAAATGTCCCGATCTGGATGAAGTTCTGTTGAAGTTTCCATCTGAATCTACTGGGGAACGGAGAGTCTTTGACTTAGATGATGATGATTCATTCTCTTCCGGTTTGCATTGAAAGCTCATTTGTCGTTCCTTGCTGTCATCTTCTTTATGCACTATATTAAAAACCACATATAGTTCCTCTGGGCTCTTGCCTGAAGAGGTAGAGGTGTTGCTGAGAATTTTCTCTGTCGTGTGTCTTTGTTCACAGCTTTCAGAGTCCAGTAGGGGAAGCGCCATTTGCAGATCGTTATCCTCATGTTCATCGGCCCTCTCAAACTCGGAAGGCAGCAGCTCTAATTCATTAAACACCTTTTGCCTGGACGCATTCACGTCACCGAGCTCTGAAACTGCGGACGGTACATCATATGTCTTATGATGGCTGTTTTGAAGAGACAGAGCGCAGCCGCTGCCATTTTCCGCAACCCGAAGCGGCGACGACCTGGCCCGGTTGTTGTTGTCGTCACTTTCTATGTTCAGCGATCCCGAAAGATCCGAGATCGTATTTTCAGTCAGACGTGTTTTCGCATGAATTCCTGAAGCTGTTGTCTGCTGAGAGAATGTCGTGTGGAGCGGGACGCCATGTTGGTACTGAGTGTTTTTTGTGTCAGAAAGCCCCTGGATTTCCATCTTGGTGTCCCTGTAGCAGCAGCTCATGAAAGCTCCGCCCTTCACATATGAGTGCCTGATCCTGATAGGCCGGTATAGAAATTACGTCATACCAAACACATTTTTTGTCTTCCTTTTTTTTTTTTTTTTTTTTTTTACAAATTATAGGGTAAATTTATTGAAGTGTATCAGTGCAAATCTGCATAACGTCAATCAGGAGCTAAAACAATGTGCAAAGTTACATTAGGTGCAATTTATTGTTGAATTCAAATTCTTAAAAAAGGGACACACCCACTTGATTATGATGCAATAAGAGTTAACACATTATGTTACATTTTAATTAATCCTTGCTCTGGCCAAGTATGTTTGATAAAGGAGCATTCCACTTAAACTATTAAGCGAGAGTAAATTGGTATAAACTCTGTTGTACAGTTAAGTGTTTCCAAGAGATTCTTTTGTCATTTGATTTTTTTTTATTTTTTGAAAATAATTTATTATTTTGATCTAAAAAGCTTTCAAGTTATTCTGCTTAAAAGCGTCTTTATGTTTCTGTTGCTTGGACACAGAAATATGTGTAAATGTAGTAGGTTTTGGTTTTTTAAATCGGTGATAAGACTTGAGCTCACTGAAGAATGTGCATGCATATAACATTATGGATGTCTGTGTACATGGACCATTACTGTAAAACAGTAATGCCTGTTTAATTTACACCCTGTGCACATCCTTACTAGTTACAACAATTATGCAAGGATAGAAATGTATAATCTAAAGTCACTTTGCAGTTGAAGAAATAAAAACAATGATGGCAGGTTCAATGTAGTGTGAACAAATTATGTGGAGCTGCAAATAATAATTGTCTATTTTCAAATAAATAAATAAATAAATCACCTCAAAATGAACAATAACATTTGAACATTTTATTAACTTCAATAAGGACAGCCAAAGATTATGTCTCAGATCAACTAATCAGAAAAAGCAAACTTTGGGGTCATGTTAACCTCACACACACACACACACACACACACACGCACACGCACGCACACACACGCACACGCACGCACACACACGCACACACACGCACACACACACACGCACACACACACACACACACACACACACACACACACACACACACACACACACAAAAAGCCCACAAGGGACACAAACGGATGTGCGAATTTGTCTTTCAGGTTTCTCACAGACTTGCGTCCTCCATATTATCTTTTTGTGATTCTGCTGCTGTATGAGGCTCCGTTACATCTTCTGAAGTGGTGCCAAAAGCTACTGCTGTCCTTTTAAGTACAAAAACACCAGCATGCAATCCTCCCACATTCACCCAAACAGTATGCGATTTCCGCCACAGTGCCCCCATCTGCAACAGTGCCTGAAAAAAACAGATAAAGTATGGGGAGAAATGATATATCATAAAAACAAAAAACAAACAAGTTAAAACATTACACATGAAAAGGAACTATGTTAGATTCATAATATATTTAAACAACAACAACAAAAGATCTGGGTTCCATTTTATTGCTGAATGTTCCATTTCACATGACATTTACATTGCTACATTCCAAAATGCTTTTTAATGAAATACATTAAGAACTATAAATTATATTTTTGAAGAATTCAAAGTAGCCACACCTTTGAGAAACACTTTTTATCTTGAGTCAGCAGCACAGCTTTGCCTGTGCCAGGTTTACAAACTCGAGCCATTTCTCGAAGACATGAAGGGTATAATTCCCAATTCTTCTTCCTGGACCCCATTCTTCAAAACATACACAACACAAACAGTTTAAATACATAAACATTTAATAATATAATTATACTGTAATAGGATTATTAATTGCAATAATAAATAAGAATAGTTCTATAACTTCAGATTTCTGTCAGTACCTCTTTCCAAAAGGCATGTCGGTAATGATGATATCCACTGAACTGCTTCTCATGGGTAGATTGCATAAGTCCCACTGAACTATGTCTAAGGGCAAGCCTGGAGATCTACAAATACAACATGAAGTGAACACAGTGTACATTTGAACAGGGTGTCATTTTTGTAGTCATGTATTGTAACGTAAAAAAGGTGTTTATATATTTCAATAATCTCATATGAGTTTAGGTGAGTTAATTAACCTGTGACCAAAGCACATCAGTTCACTGGTGTTCCCTCACACTTTCCAGTTTTTTGTTAATCAAAAATATTATTAGTGCATTGTTAATATCTTTAATGCGTTAATATTGTTTTTCAATGTTATTTTTTATGATTTAAATTAATAAAAAAAAGTAATGTTATCTTGGCAACTAAAATAAGTTACTCAACTTAAAGGTTTGTTGAAGTACAAAAATGACTAAAACTGAAATAAAAATAAAGCTAAACAGAAATAATCTAATACATAAATAAATTTTAAAAAACGATAAGTGATAAATAGACATAGAAAAATAGAAAATAGACATAAATAATAAATTAAATTAAAATGAAAACTGAAAAATACTTCAATAGTATATAAATAATACTAAAATAACACTGTTCCAAAAAAAGGTTGGCAGGACACCATCAAAAGCCTCACCTCCCTCCATCATGTGTTCTCTTTAAAATGTGCTTGATATTATTGACTGATCGGCTGACTGCTGTGCCATTGTTGTCTCCAGCTAAAAAGAATGAATTCTGCCATTCCATGGCTCCCTGATAAAACAAAGAACATCTGTTTTTAAAATCAATTCACTCTTACAACATGGAAATATAATAACTGAAGACAGACTGCAAATTCATTTAGCAGCTTAGTCATAATTCAACAAACCTCTAAAGGTATAGCTCCAGTTCCACACATGGGATCTACAATCACATCTGACACCTGTGGCTTGCAAAGTCTGAAAAAAAAAAAAAAAATCATTACAGTCAGAGACATAATGGTTTGTTAGTTTTTTTTAAGTGCATTTCCTTCAACGTATAATCAATACAAATTCACATTGCACAAACAACAAAATCAAACAAGTCCAATCAATTCCCCATGGACAAAATCAAGACCCGCCCTACATTTTTTCTTGTTCGAGAAGCCGTTTCACATATATGTCACAATAGGGAAGAAAAGAATATTACAAGTTCCATTTCATGCCCAGTTTAACATCTATGGAACCTTTCCATTGAACTAATGGTTCTTTCTTTATTTTAGAAAAAAGTTCTTTAGATTATTAAATTTGTCTTCACACTAAGAAAAACATGGTTCTTTTAAGAATTGTTAACTGAAAGGTTTTTGGGCAACCAGACATAGTTCTTCTATGGCATTTTGGAACCTTTATGTTTAAGGGTGTGTTCACACTTGCAGTTTGGTTCTCTTGGTCCTTTTGTTCCGGACCAAAAAAGAAAATTATACATCTAGTCCTGGTTCGTTTGTCAGGTTCATGTCCCAGTTCCTGTGTTTATTTGCTGTCTTCCTTAGTTGACCTAGGCTGTGTCTGAAATCGCCCTCATACCCTTAAAAAGGGCACTATATGAGGTGACAGCCATTTGTAGTAGTGTCTGAAACCATAGTGGATGTTATTGAGTGCTCTCATTCAATCCCACAATGCACCACAATAAAAAGAGGGTACAACTGATGTACGCTCAACGGCTAGGGAATACCCATAATGCACTTATGAGAGTTGGGCGGCGAATGAATTCCTGCATCTGACCAGATGATGGCGCCTACAGATTAATCATCCATCCATTTTCTAAACCGCTGGTCCAATGTGGATATTCGGTGTCAAATTCGCTCACTCGTTTTCATTCACTCCCTCAAGTGAGCTATATTAGTGGAATGGTGAATGAGGGTATAGGGGGCGATTTCACAGCCCTAGTTTCCTAGTGTGTGCCTGTTAGTTACCAAAGCAACCTACTGTGTCCACCTGCCCCTTGTTAATTTAGTCTGTGTATATATACTCCTTGTTCAGTTCCTTGTCCGTTCTTACATCTATTGGTATGTCTTTGGTTAGTGGTTGTTTCTCTCCTGTGGCTTTTCAGAGTTCTCGGTCCACTTGTTTGGTGCACACCAGGGTTCGGATGGCAGAGTTCACACTTATTCAAATGAACCACACTAACAGAGCAATCACACCAGAATCTGTTTTAATTGAACCAAACATGCCAAGTGTGAACCATGAGACAAAATTAAGGTATCATGACCACCTTATTGTAATGATCGGAAGCCATGCTTTACAGGAATGCTGCTTACTAGGGATGGGCAACGATTAATCTACTGCTTACCTAAGCATGCCATAAGCCAGTGTAGACCGTAGAGTGGTGGGGCCAAAGTGAGTGATGTTTCTCCTATGTAGACTCTCCACTGTGAGAGCAATGCCAATAACAACTTCATTATTGTGGATATTCAACAGCACCTATAAATAAAAGAGAAACACATATAATAATTGTTACAAATCCTTTCTTTGTTTTATTGAACATTTATTATTATTACTACTTTACGCAACACCACATTGGAAATGGTTTAGGCTCCCATTGTTCTTTTCTATAGAAGAACAAAATTACACTAATTAAAAGGTGCACTCAGTAAGCACTTTCTTTTTTGCACAAAGAAAGCACTTTTGAGAAATATGAGGTACACCTTGTCTTTTCTCTTCAAACCATTTTTTTTTTAGAATGGTTGATATAGTAAACACAAAAAAGGTGGTCTACATTTTGTTGCAGAATTTCTGAACCTTACCTCAACATCAAATTTAGTCATATCTGCTTTCCACTGAAAGAACTCCTGCACAGCTCCTCCAAAGTCTCGCGCCGCATCATTTGAGGTGAAGCAGTGTTTGTCTCCAGCTCTGTTGCATGTCACACGAAACTTAAGAGGCATTACCCCTGACTCCTGATCCTGGATTTCAGACAGCTTTTCTTCCTCAGAGTCATTTTCTGGCTGAGGAGAAACATCTCTTTGGTTCTCCTTCACCTCTAGATCCTCAAGATCTACCCAGAGCTCTTCAGGATCTGACGGGACAGCATCAGTACATTTGGTGCTAACATTGCCACACTGATCTGATTTTGTCGGGTTAGCTCTTTTCCGACGTCCTTTCTTCTTTCTTATAGAATTGTTCAACTTCCAGACTTCTAAGGCATTGGTCCAAGGCAGCCGGGCAGCCAGCTCTTGCCAATCCAATTGCACTTCCTCCTGTTAAGCAAAAAACAGTAAAACCAGGGTATGGTTTAGGGTTAGTTGCATGTAATTGTGCATAGTTATTACTATAGGTGTTACCAAATTTAATATTGGGGTAATAAATGTTTCCAAGTCTCCACTGATTGATTATAAAAGTAGATCTAATACATTAATTTTCAATCTATGCTGGTGGAGTTTGACTAAGAAGCACATTATTGCAAAAGTTTTTATTAGTGCCAGAGGAATTTATTATATTCTCTCTATTGGTACACCAAGATTTTATAAATAACATGACTTAACATGAATTTGACACCCTTGTTTTAAAGCATTGTTTTATTAATGAAACAACCCTTTACCAAACAAAAAACACCTGCACATGTATGCAAGGTAATTTATAAACTTTGGTACTCATTCGGTACACAACAACAATAACTACAACTAGTAAAATATTGCACATACCTTTGTGGCTTTGAATTGGTAGTTGTCATATTCTTTTACCACAACAAACAGATTGTCTAAAGACTTCAGGTGATGAACCTTTAGAAATAAATAAATGAAAATGAAAAATCACATGGCAATTTGAAGGTAAATAGACAGTGCTGCTTTACTCACTATCATGTTGTTTTTCCAATATGACTTTTTTCATGAAACACAAAAGCAGAAATTTTAAAGAACAGTAATGGTCATTGATTTCCATGAGAGTTCATTCCATAATAAAAAATATACTTAAATCACTGAGCATGATTAAGTGAAGCGAATGTATGATGTGATGACGCTCTTAAATCGAAACAACCATTCCCTATGGAGCTATTCACATCGGGTGTGATAAATTGCAGCACGGCAAAGCAAGATTTTTTTTCGGGCAACATGTCGATTTTTTCCTGTCACTTTGGAATGAAACGGACGCCCATTTAGATTTCAGCTTTAGATCACGTGCCTGGAGCCACCGCGAGATTGGTGGCGCTGTTTTGAAAACCAGTGTAGACACTAAGGATGCGATGATTGATTAATTGTTGATAATTTAATCTATAAAACATATCAGTGGTTGATTAAGCAAGGTCATCATTAGAATGCATAGTTTTGAGGTGTGTGCGGCTCATGTGCAAGACAGACAATGAAAAATGAAGGGAGCGTGCCGTAGTTATGTATTCTAAATGTATTAATGTCTTCAAGCCATGAGGTGGATTAGGTAGGCTAGCCGTTTATTTTGAAACATAATTAACCAAGGTTCCAAAAAACCCTCTAAATAAGTGATTTTACTGAACATAAGAACGTCGGGTTAGAGGTCAACCTTCCGCCATAACTCGACTCTGTTGTGATGCGTACGGCCGTTGCCGAAAGCCAGTGATTAAAGTTAATAAAGTTTTAAATATGGACATTTTTCTTACACAAACCCATCGCTTCGCTTCAGAAGGCATTTATTAACCCTCTAAAGACATATGGATTACTATTATGATGGATGGATGTGCTGTTTGGAGCTTCAAAAACACTCAATGCCATTACAAAGCTGGGAAGAGCCAGGACATTATTTAATATAACTCTGATTGTGTTCGGCTGAAAGAAGAAAAACATATCCACCTAGGATGACTTGAGGGTTAGTAACTTATGGGATAATTTTAATTTTTGGATACAATTCCTTTAAGCAAAGTGTAAACAAGTAGAAAGACTGTATAAGAATGAGAAGTTTTGAATGACAGGTTTAGATGTTCTGACCATCAGTCACAGCAACCTCTGAAAGCACTTCAGAGAAACCAATCTCCCCACTCCGAATGTGGCGAGTGTGCCAAGTAAAGATTGTACACACTCCTGAGACAAGCGTGCTTGTCTACAAATCTAGGTTCATATCCAAGAATGCGATGCTCTGCAAGGGATGAAGCCTGCTCTTCTGCATGTTGATGGACAGCCCCAGGCATTTCAAGTGGTCTAGAAGCTGATATTCATGGCTTTCCAGAGCCACAGAGCAAGAGAGTTCACCTTGCTGTGTTGCACCCATCTGTTCCCTTGCAGGTTGCAGGTGACAGAGAGGAAAGTTTGAGTGTTTACATGAGAAATGCTAAGCAGGTGTAGCATTCAGTCCATTATATTAAATTTATCTTAATTTACTGTTGTATGTTGTGCAGCGGTTAAAGGAACACTCCACCTTTTTTGAAAATAGGCTCATTTTCCAACTCCCCTAGAGTTAAAGAGATGAGTTTTACCGTTTTCGAATCCATTCAGCCGATCTCCGGGTCTGGCGGTACCACTTTTAGCATAGTTCATTGAATCTGATTAGACCGTTTGCATCTCGTTCAAAAATGACCAAAGAGTTTCACTATTTTTCCTATTTAAAACTTGACTCTTCTGTAGTTACATAGTGTACTAAGACCGACGGAAAATTAAAAGTTGTGATTTTCTAGGCCGATATGGCTAGGAACTATACTCTCATTCCGCCGTAATAATCAAGGAACTGTCTGCTGCCGTACAATGGGTGCAGCAGGCGCAATGATATTAGTCAAAACTTCCTCTCTAGTGCACATTAAGATATAACCTATATAACCCTATAGTGATATCTGTAACTGTACACCTTTGTTTTTGCATGATGCTGCATGCAGGTCTGTAGGTGTCCAAATATGTCCAATATTGACCAGCAAAAACAAAAAAACAAACAAAAAAACAACAACAAAACAAACAAGATTATTGAACCATTGAGGAAGAACAATGGATCGTATAATGCTCTTAAGATGCTGGAGTAGAACAGTCCAGTTAGTTCCTGACATAAAAATCCAATTCATTTTCTCCATAGTGGAATTGGCTTTTAACGCTAAGCCTGTAAAGACATATCCAAGGTGATAGATGAATTAACAATAATAAATATATACTTCTGCTGAAGCCATCAGTCCACATTATTTCACCTTATTATTTTTTTTTAAATAATGTTTAACAGTGAAATTCCTAATCAAGAACTATAATACTAAGGATCCTGCAGAGAAATATCCATCAATCATAGAATCAGATCTCTGCAGTGACCACCTACTCCCATAAAGCACTGTGATGAAGATATGACAAAGAATGACAATAAAGTTGGTCTCCCAACACTTGTAAACTACTTATATTATGTAAACATTTTGTTATTTTGCAATAAACTTAAACTACAATGTTTTTATAGATTTTAAAAAAACTTTGTTTTATATCATATTTAAATTGTACTATGTTGCTTGCAGTGTTGTATAGAATTGTAGTTAATTAATTCTATAAATATGTTAAGAACTTGTTCTTGTTCATTTGTCTTTCTTCAAATTCAAGTTTGTAATGTTGTGATTTCCCTCATAGCTGGTTGGTTAGATTAATGACTTGTAAATATATAAAAGGAAGACTTTTTTTTTTAAAATTCCCATTAGGAAAAATCAATGAGGAAAATGTTTATTAAAAACACAATGAATAATTTTAATTGAAAGATTTCCGTCCGTGCTTTACAGCTGTGTCATTCACTACCGAAAGGCAGCACAGCACAGCACTATGCGGCACGTGTTACTGAAAACCGGATGTGCCGCTGACTTCTAGTCTGTACGTACGCCATGCTACTACATTAATAATAGTCTATTGCAAATCACACTTTCTGATCTCAGAGTATCGTTGTCGTTGCAAAATGACAGGTTATGTGAAACAAACAAGAGGAGGACTGACCTTAGCAAGTTTATCTGTTGTTATATCAAAATAAATTCTTCCTCTGTTTTTGCTGACTCTAGCAGTAGCATCGAGCTTTTCCTGAACCTCCTCCGCTGCAGTGAGCTCGAATCCCGTCGGAACAGTCGCTCCGATTGTCGCAGTCTGATCAAACTCATGCATTATCAGCCCCCAGTTTTAAGCAATATAGAGGAAATTAATTGCTAATACAACTGACACTTCTGGTACAATTTTCCTGATAATATGATTTCACTGACATCGAGTTGAACGAATTAGAGACTGTCGGCTAGTGAGCATTTGAAGGCCGAAACATTTTGTAACTTTAGTCGTTCGTTCAGGAGAACAGATCACTACTGTAACAATACACTGACAATATAAATCCCGGAAAGACACAAGCAAGAGAAGTTATGTTTTCTTTCTTCTTGTTTTGTTAAATAGGGGATCGCAAACTGACATAGCGCATTACCGCCACCTAGTGCGAACATGGACCTTCTAATAAAAATTCAAATGATAAATCAAATTTACTTATAATTGCATAAACTCTAACAAAAATAAATAACAATTTTGTTTGATATTTCACTTTAAAAATCAATCCAGTAGGCAGCCTACAATACTATAGCCTAAATAACAAAACACTTAAAAGCATCATCAAACATTCAAACTGAATCAAAAACACAATACAAATGACACACGTGATCAAATGCAAATGACATGTTACATCATGAGTATAAATCAATACCTATGGAGTGGTGGAGAGTGGCTGTGTTTCACTAAACATTTCCCTCAAGCAATCCCTGCTGACACCATAATGGAAATGTGTTCCACTTCATTTAGTGGTTGAGAGAACTTTTTGCTGATGGACCTTTAACCCCTCACTGGACCCTTTTCACATTTCTGGGGTTCTTAGAAGTGGAAGTCATCATAGTGGGGTACACTTCAATAGTGGTGATTGGAAACTACAATAAATATATATTTTTACATTCCCATTTACTCCAATAGCAAATAAAAAAAGAAAATAACCACAATAGAGTTGTGGTTTATGACTTTTCAAAAGAAAGAATGATGTAAAATTCCCTTAGCTGTTGTGGTAGAAACACAGCAGCAGCATTAAACAGTTTTCTGAAATTTCATGCCAAGGAACACAATGTAGAGTTATAAATCTTTGATAATTTAAAAAAAAAAGAAAAAAAAAAGCTAGATTTACAGTGTTGATAACTGGAATCACATCATCACAGTCTCTGAATAAACTACATTTTGAACAAGTGAACGTAGCAGTAACTCAGTTGTGACAACTCGATTGTGCTTAACAACTCTAGAAAGTTATACTGAGATTTTACTGATTGTTTATTACACAGTCGTCATTTATTGTATTGTTATCATTTTTGTTTGTCATTTTTTAAAGGTTTTCCTCAACAGCCCAAGCACACCTATAGGTCTATAGAATAGTGCATACAACAAATCTAAAAGAAAAACAAAATGTATAATAAATCAACTCCATAGTCTGTTCTAAGTGATCAAGAGCTTAAAGCAGGGGTGATCATTCCTGTTCCTGGAGATCTACCTTGCTGCAGAATTCTGTTCTAAACCTGTCTGTAATTATCAAGTGTTCCTAAAAAACTCATATTTGCTGGATCAGGTGTGTTTTATTAGATTTGGAAAATTTGCAGAAAGGTAGATCACCATGAACAGGAGTGAACGCCCTTGGATTAGTGCATTATTTTCAAACTCATTGCATGGGTTCCACCAGTAGTGGGCACTTGTGCAACATAAGCAACATCCTTGAGGCCCATCAACAGTGCACATTTTGGATATCTGTCTGTTTTGTGTCATCAGCTCATTAGTAGAGACTCCAAGACCTAAAATCTATTCCAATGTTACAAACATCTTAATGAGGCTGCATCCTAAATATACCAGTCCTTCCTCAGCATTGACCATTTGACACGGTGATCCGTGTCTTTTGTCGTTTTGGGCAGGTTTTGCACTTGTTTTAGTTCAGTTTCCTGGTTTTGAGTTATTTCCTTGGTTTTTCAGTGATTGATTATGATCTTCACCTGTTTTCTCTTTCATTGATTTGTTTGACTTGTGTTATTTAAACCCTGAGTTTGTTCTTGTTATTAAGTTGGTTGTTCTATTACTGTGTTTACTGTTACTGTGAGTGTCTTGTTTGTTTTGTTTATATATAAATAAATAAATAGCACTGTTGCGCTTAAAACCAGCTTGTTTATTTAATGATGTTTTCAACCAATGCTGACAACATTAGAATGAGGGTTAGTTAGTCTGCATGGATAGGTCATATTTGGTGGTATTACAGTGAATTGTGTGAAATGTAATTGTCATGGCGCAGGCAATAAAGAGGATAGGTGGAAACAGCAAAACAAAACAAAGAAGACAATAAAACTCGGAACATGGGAGTAGGAGAAAAAATAATGTAAAAGCTTTGCATGCAAATCAAAGACTTGACAATGAACATAGGGAACAGAGGGCATTAAATGCAATGGTAAATGAGGAACTAAACAAGACAGGTTAACATAAACACAGAAAATACCAACTAAGAGTAACAGGAACAAAAAACCAACATGATGATAATGTTCTTTGTTTTTATATTTCCATCACCAGTTTTTAAAGGTAATAATATTTAATATATAAAAAAAATGGAATACTGTGCGCAAGAATCATATGACAACTGTCTGAGGTCTTCAAGTGGCCTACATCATAAGCAGCATAGTGTTAAGTGATTCGTTTACAATAAGTCAAAAGGAAACAATCCCTTCATCCGAAAATACATTCACACTATTGTCATAATGTTCAGGAACTTAAATTGCAGGATTTAAAGGAAAACCTTCCAATGTTATTACATAATACAAATTGGTAGCAAAACATAGTGTTGTAAATTTTAGGTGCAGAGATGAGTATGTGTATGTATTTTGTAAATCATTTGCAACTGATTTTTATCACTTAATTAGAAATAACACAATTAGGCTACTAAATTTTGTCCTGCATAAGCTCTGATTTGAACAGCAATGTATTGAAATTTGTGTATTGAAAATGTGTAAATAAAGCTCTGTAAAAATGTACAATTTTACAACACTTGTAAGCGTGTCCCATTGGGTAATCAAAAGTTTTACTCTAAGAGGGTTACAATACATGAAATTGTGAAATGAACTAAAGTATATAGGCCTATCATATTTCCTTATAAGTATTAAGCCATCTTAGCCATAGAACAGTTTTACAAGCAACTGAATTATAAGCATTCTTAAAAGAATTCATATATATCAACATATTTCTTGGAAAAAAAGTTTTACTTCTCTTTTAGAAAAGTCAGTCTAAAACACTTTGCAACAAACACAGTTCCAAAGTTGTTTCTTCAAGTGATGACAAAAAGAGCAAATGGGTGAAAGAGTAGTCAACCTTTAAAGTTGTCAAAATTGGGAGACCACCGGGACCAGACTCCATTAATAACTTTATTATGTCTATGGGCTACTCTCTTGGGGGTAGAGTCGTCATATCTGACCAATTAGAAACCACTTCCGGGTTGCCTTTTCTGGAACCGATGCTTTTCGCTAGTTTCCCTTCTAGTCATTAATTTCTATAGCCTATACGAAACCTTTTCACTTTGAAAAGCTGTTGAAGCGCGATATGCGACGCGTGAAAAGGGCCAGTAAATTGCAAAGCACTATTTTTTAAATGGATCATTTTAACTACAAACCAAACGACTGACCTGTGCAGAAAAAAGAATCGGAATGTGATAATCATCAATATTATTGTTTTATTTTTATTTATTTTTTATATCTTTTTTTTTCTATCGTAAACCGAGTAAATCACACAGTGGAGACGGCGGTCAGCGTGTGAATTTGCGTTGTTTGAAAGTCGTCCAAGTTGGATAAACTTTTTCCAAACGCAAGAGTAGAGTAACGTGGTTAGAAGGTAAGTAAGTTACACATGTTTTTGCTGTAATAATGGTTATGTAAATGCATTATTTAAACAGACTTGAACAATTTGTACGTCGTGTCGTTATATTCATGTTGAAGTGAAGGTGGTTTGCTTTAGAGTGACTCGCTCCGATTGTGAACTTTAAACAAAATAGCAGTGGGACACTAAGCCCAAGAGACTCTTCAAAGACTTTAAATCGTAGATGATTTAACTCTAACCGAATCGTGGATGAAAAGTATCGCATTATGTCCCCTACTCGAAACTGATTCAAAGCAGTCCATGAATTTAACTTAAATTAACACAGATATCATATGGTAAACTGCCGAGTAGCTACAGGTGAATTTTAAGTTGGGAAACATTGTAATTAAACTTCATACTTAATGCACCATTGTCCTTGAAGATGCAGTTTTGATGATTAGTGTAGAATAAGGATTTATTTTCATGTCCACTGTCTGGACCTATTTGCTCTTGCTATAGTCTATTTGGTGGTGTTAATGCATCAGGTCTATTTTTTATTTTTTTTATTTTTTTTTATGTCCAATCAATGTACTCTTCTTTTAACTACAGGGATCTTTTGTACTCTTTGCACTTGACATTAATCTCAGCTGATCTGTAGATAAAAGTAGATACTTAAGTACTACTTACAGGTGTAAACAGACTCCAGTGTTTCCATATTGTTTTGTTTTGTTTATTGGGATGGGCAATTCTGTGAAAATTCTGTGAATAATCAATAATGATAATAATAAATAATGACAGAATGAATTTCCTGTCTTTTGTGAGTACGCTATTTTCAGTATTGGGGTGGAGAGTAGAAATGTATGTTAAAAAGTGAGTACACACCATGGAAAGTGCAGCTCCCATCATGATGTCATACTGATGTCATTTTATTAAAGACATTGTAACTTAAAGTTGGCATGAAATATTTGCAAATCATTCTGTAAATGCACAGTATGGAGCTTATTATGAATGATTCATCCATGTTTATGTTTTTTTTTTTTTTTTTTTTTTTAAACCCTGCTCTTCCAACAATCGACTGCAAGAATCTCAAAATTTAATCAACAACCAATGGATAGAACCAAGTCCCAGCCTTTGATCTGTCTAGCCTCCCTACATTAAAAAAAAAAAAAAAGGGATAGTTCATTCAAAATGGAAATTCTGTGATCATTTACTCACCCTCAAGTTGTTCCATGGAAGTCAGTGGGGCATCAACTGATTGATTACCGACATTCTTCAAAATATCTCCTTTGTGTTTAGCAGAAGAAAGAAATTCATACAGGTTTGGATGGAATAACTTGATGGTGTGTAAATGATGACAGAATTTTCATTTTTGGGTGAACTAGCTACTCAGTATTGCACTTGAATACGTCACAATATGGAAAAAAGTCACTATTTTCGTTTCATTGCATCTTTAACAAACGACACTTGGAATGACCTTTTGTAATGATTTGTATTTAACTTCAATAAACATAAATTAGGGATGGCTCGATACAGATTCTTGCTCCATAATGAGAAGTTTAGAGCACAAAGAGAAGAGATATTGTGTGTGCGCAACACCTAGTGTATTGCATGTATTCAACAGTTTACTGAGCCTTTTTCATCAGGGTTTTAA
The DNA here is from genome assembly GCF_018812025.1 of Megalobrama amblycephala. Taxonomy (NCBI): domain Eukaryota; kingdom Metazoa; phylum Chordata; class Actinopteri; order Cypriniformes; family Xenocyprididae; genus Megalobrama; species Megalobrama amblycephala. The sequence goes on from NC_063054.1 coordinate 25,021,721, forward strand.
ATTCTATACTGTGCATGTGAATGACAAGTTTTTTCAGTCTGCTACTCCAGTGCTTTCATCTAACAGACACCCGATAGCGATTCAGATTCACTAATAAACTCCAGAAAAGTACAACCCTTTTAAACAAAAGCACCTTTTTGTTTAAATTTTTGTTCTCTTTGAGCTTAACAGTTGTTGTCCAGGTGTTTGAATGTTTTTATGACATTCCTCATACACAGCCTCAGTACACTGTCTCAAGCCAAAAGAGTCCATCTGCATTTCTCTATGATATTGTAGTGCAGAGGATGGGGCCTTGAAAGACCTCCGGGGGCGCACACTGGCCCAGGTGACATTCTGGTGGCAACATGGCCTCAAGAGTCATATATGGAGCCTCAGTGCAATACCTCAGTTTAAGAGAGCCAAGCCCCATATCTCTATGATATTTGTTTGTTGAAATATGCCTGGAGTGTTTTGCTATTTTTGTTCCCAGGGTGTTCTGGATGGTTGCTAGGCATTTATCAGGGTGTTCTGGCTGGTTGCTAGACATTTATCAGGGTGTTATAGACCGTAATCAGAGTAGCGCCATATTTAAGTTTTAAAAGGAATGAAAACGAGGCTGCATGTGATAGAAGTGTGTTCAGTGGATTGTACTGTTGTTTAACAAAATACATTGTTCAGCTGACGAAACGTCTTTCTAAAAAAAACTTTCAGTATACAAAAACTCCATAAAATAGATTTGTGAGTTGTGAAAATTGTGTTATTTTTAGGACCTTTATACAGTGCTTGCCATTGTAAAGACTGTAAGTCTATCCCTCGTTTTCATCCACGTTAAATTCAATATGGTCTAACCTGACAAAGGTCTATATTGTTTTTAGGGTTGCTACGTCTTTGTGGAATAGAATATTATCCTACTTGGATATCACTGAAATAACTGTCAAGAGATATAACATCGATCTCTCTGGCAGCCCAAAGCTTTGTAAACAGTAAAATAAAAAGAGGCCACAGTCCACTGTCAGATTCTTTGTTTAGCCAATCAAACAGTTTTTGATTCGCTTTCTACCTGTCAATCATTTTGTGGGTGCCAGTAATTTAGCAGGCGGTCCATGTATGGGACTCATCGGAGCACAAATGAAGATATTTTTATATTCTCTCATCAGTTTTTGTCCATCCATTGAAAGTCTATGAAAATTAAATCTGTTTATCATAAACAACTATGTCTTTTTGGAAGACTCGGCTTAAACCTCTTGATTCTTACGGATGTGAAAATGTTTTATACGTCAGTTTTGGTTGCGCGGACTTTGAACTTCTCAGGTTTCATTAGAAAATCTTCATTTGTGTTTTGAAGATGAATGAAAGTCTTATGGGTTTGAAACAGCAGAAATCAAAACGGAAATGATTACATTATTTTTTTCACCAAATAATTTTCATTTTTGGGTTGACTAATAATTTATATAGACTTGGTTTTGGACTAAGTGTTTCAATAAAGCATATTGACATTTTCTGTTGTATAATTTCTTATTTTAGAATTGTGTGTTTATTTTTGGTGCCAAAATGGTCAGAGGCAGCCTTGGTTGGACTCCTAATAATAACTGAGACAATAATAGTGATGAATAAAACAAGAGATTGTCATATAGTGGTGTGAATCATCTGTACGTCTGCATCAGGCCTGTGCCCCTGTGGAATGACGGGCTGTAGTCTTGTGTATGCGTGTTTGTTCCCCCTCAGCAGGGGGGAAAGAGAGAAAGCTGTCCAGCTTCCTTTGTCTCTTTTGTTGGAGTGGAGATTTAAAAGGTCAGTGAATAAGAGGGGGAACTGGAGAAAAGAGGGAGAGTTGCAGATGGAGGGGAGGGGTGAGTGAGTAACTGTTGAATATGTGAATGAGTGCATGGAAATTCTGAAGACTGTAAGGTGTGTATGAGTATCCTGTTTTAATAACCTGAATAGCATGTATGTAAATATATTAATCTGCATACATTTATATACTGATAATGCATTTCTTGCTAGTCAAGAAATGCATACTCAGTTAGCAGATTCATTTAGCATAATTAACTATTCAGTATATATTGAAGGTAGAGCTGTCAATAATATTATCCAAAGTGTTCACGCAACGTCAGCTTCTATGTGAACACAAAACGCATGCGTCGTGATGTGATGCTGTTGTGATGCTCTTGTGAACACTCGCGCATGTGCGTTAGCTCTGCCACCTGCCGCTGACCCAGAAAGAGCAGTTGCAGTTGTCATGTATAGGTATGAAGCAGCTTCACCAACAGTCTTTTCAACCACACAGTATCAATTTTTCTGTCTTATAAACATTCTAATTATCACAGAAGTACTGGGATAAAAGTTTATAGTTCGGAATATAAACAAAGATGTCTATGGTATGCGATCACCTTTTGAAAGTAATTTGGCGCTTCAAATAAAGATAGTATCAATTACATCATTACAGCAGTAGGTAGTGACAGATGACTGTTAAAGAAATGTATTTGATTCGAGAGATTCGTTCAAAAGTGCTGATTCATCCAGTAATGAAACAAGTCAAGTCTTGATGACAAGTGAGTCATTGAATCATTCACTCAAACTGATTTTTGTAAAAAGAAAAAAAGTCAAATTATTTAATATAATAAATAAATAAATATATGTGTGTGTGTGTGTGATTCTCAATTTATCCAGAATCATGCAGCTCTAATTGAAGGGAGACAATGGTAAACAAAATTAAACTGTTATTGTTTTATCAATAACATTTCTTTTTCTTTTTCATTTTACTTTTTTCTCTGTGCTGTATGGATAGGAAAAAAATAATCTGTAAACTTCACAGTAATTTCATAGATTATAAAATTCAGATATTACCTCCACTACCTCTAATTCAGAAAGATAAACTCTAATTCTCCTATTCTTTGATGCGGTCACACAGAACTCCACAAAACTCTTCCTGGGACACTAATAAACATGCCTACCCTTGAGATTGTCTCTCTCCTGGGAAAATGAGTTGCCATGGTGAAGAGAACATGAATGTTGGACCAGACCTTCTTGTCTTTTAGGGCTTTAATAAAGATCTCTTTCCTTTTTATTCCCTGTTGCAGCTCTGCTAAAGCAAGAAAATTCTTAAACCACTAAAAAAAGCATTCTTTTAAAAGTGCAAAATTCTCTTGTTATAACAGATATGAAATGTCTTTTTGTTTGTGGGTATATATGAAGGTCCATATTACAATAGTTTCTTTTTGATGCTGTGCAAGCAAAAGCTATAAAAGATGCATTCTTTAATTAATGTGTATCTAAAGTAGAACAGGGTTAACACTGATTGTTTAAGCAAGTATACATTTGAGGACGTGTGAAGAACTCCGTAGTTAGTGGAGTCCCTTGGCAACCCTTTGCCTCTTTTTTTGGAAAGCTCTGGTGGGTCTCTGGTTGTCCTGGGAACTACCCCTCTGTTCTTTTTTCTCCCCTCACTGAATTAGTGGGAACTAACCTCCCCCTTCCCTCACACACATACTTTTTAGGGACATAGCTGTTACATAAGGATAGTACATTTGTCGCATCCAACACAAACCTGCAGACCTGTTCATCTACAGAATTTCTATAGATTTTAGAAGTGAGCTTTGTCTCGGCCATTTCATAACCCTCCATTTCATGTTGCTTTAGACATTCCTTTGTGGACTTGTTTGAGTGTTTATACAAGATCCTCTTAGATGGCCTTATATTCTCAAATACTTTGGTACATTGTGGAATTCTTGGTTGAGTCTATAATTTCCTCAGGGCCTGTCTGGCCTCAAACCATAATGCTTCCTTCATGCTGCACAGTTTGGATCTCTTTTTAGTCAAAGGCTGTTTTTAGTTTTATAAATAAACAATTAAGCTTTTGTCTCATTTGTCCAGAGCTCATTATCCATAGTATTTGATTATGTCATCAAACATGCCCTGCCATAGTGACGGCATAAACTATGGAAAACGCTTCTCAGCTGCTGCTAAGCTGCATGGAGAAAAACCATACTTATACCTAAACTATGAAGATAGTGTTAGAGACACCGGTTGAAGTGCTTTATCATAATTTGACGTGACTGCCTTTTACAAAATATGATAAAAATGGCAATGTCATGATTAATATGATTAATAATTATTAATATGATTATCCTTTTGCTTGACTACATTATCAAACAGCTGCTAATAATGTGTTTCTAATGTCACACAAACCATGTTCCCATTCGCCATCTGAGTCTGCCTTTTAAATATCGGTATCCTTAGAAACGCTTTGAACAACACAGAACGTCAGTGGAGAAAGGCATATATTTCATCATAAGACTGTTATATACATCGTACACCCGCTATATAGCTAAATCTACCCTTTTTTTATATCACCAGAAAAATATACGGTGATAACCTGGCTTCTTGAGACTCTTCTGCTTTAGAGCGGTCATAATGATATGCCAGAGCCTGCTGGCACGTTGACGTGATTGGTTACAAGGTAGTTTGTGAAGTTAGTTTTTTTGAAACTGAAAATACTCAGCAATGGTGTTGAATTTGCACTTTTTGTCTTAAATCATATTAAAAACACCACATAGACATATAAACAACATTAAAAACTTGATTTTCACCACAGAGGGACTTAAAGCTTTATCAGTTGTCCCACTTTACCCATATTCGCCCTTTAGTTTGGTTTATGATCCCATTAAATACTTATGAAGAGATTAGTGAAGATAAAAGGAGTCCTAAAGGAGTAGTTCACTCAATGTGAATTCTTTCATAATTTCCTCACCCTTATTTTACCCTTATACAGTGACTGGGTATTGTCAAGCTTAAAAAAAAACATCATAAAAGCAGGAGCATAGCCAGGAACAAGGCTTTGGGTGTGCCATTTGTAAATAGTGTGCAACAATCAAGTACAATAAAGTGAAATACAGCTGCAAGCAGCAATAATTAGAGTGCAAGCATGTCTGGACAACATGACCAACACAAATAATGTTGAAAGAATCCTCTGGATGTTGTACAGTTTTTGTGGCAAATTTTTACTTTATTGATTGCATTTGCAAAGCCTTGAAGTACTGGAGCTCAATTCCATCAGAAATTGAAGTTATGTGTGTCGAGTGAAATTTTGCAATATGTTGAACACTGAACACATGCAGGTAAATTAGTCACTTCAGATAAGAAAGTGCTATTGACTCTAAAATGTTATACAAAAATTCAGGTAAAGCATTCCTAACTATGTTTAAGCTTTTTCAGGCTATAGTTCATCTAGTGATTCAATCATAAACCATCACCATCTATGCACACCCATTCTTCTCCAAATGAAATGTATTTATGGTAATAACAGCATTGATACAGCAATACATCTGATTAGGGCTGCCACTAATGACTATTTTGACGATTAATCGCGTAATCAGATTTTTTTTTTGTGTGTGTGGTAATGTAGACCATAACCATTAAAATGACTTAAAATACATAGGTGTAATAACAATTAGGCAATAATAATTTGTTCAAATAATGTATCAAAAGGACGTTATCATAGGGTTTTATTGAACAACACTGTTAACTCTCAAGCATAATTGGTCCTTCGTGGACAAATTTGGACACAAAGTTCTCTGGCATGATCCCAAATGTTTTTTTAAATAAATGTCATATCACCATCTTTGATAAAATAAAAACTATAAATTTATGCAATTTTTGGGGTATTTTTGAATTACCTTTAAAAAAAATACCAGATTTTTATGTAAAATATGCTTATTTTATGTTATATTTAATATTTCTTTTACATTCTAATAATTTCAGACAGCCAAAATCTAAAAATTTGGTGACTTTGGTGACCATATGAAAATATAAAAATAGCAAAAATATCAATAACCTGTATGCTGTAGGTAGCATCAACAGATCTTGCAGTAGGACTTTGATTTGACTTTAATGTTCAAATGTTCAAGATATCAAGAATCCTTTTACAGGTGTGCATTTGCTGTCTTGACATTATTCTGACGAAGACTGAAGCAAATTGGGTAAAAATAAGAGGGTGATTTCAAAGCATTTTGAAAGTGACACTTCCTGTTGCCAGTTGGTGGTGCTATGACTTTGACTCACAATAGTCACTTCCATGTGATCGGCCTCCCTCAATGAACACACAGATGAAGTTCATCCAAATCGGTCAATATATGCAGAAGTTATAACACACTTCCTTTTTCCCTTTTCTTGCCATAAATTCGTTTCAACACCACAGCCAAACAGTTCAAGATATCAAAAATCTGCTCGCAATTTAGCATCCTCAATGTCTTGACTTCTGCTGACCGAGTGTGGTGGTGATCGGATGAATTCCCTAAGAGTATATCAAATTCCAGAGCATGTGTTTCTCAAACAACCCTAAATAGCCGACTTCCTGTTTGGCTGGCATATGACTTTTTTCTTTAAAAGTTGTTTGGCCCGATGAGATCTATAACTGTATGAAGTTTGGTTACTGTAGGTGAAAATGGGTGCATTACAGAGCCCCTCAAATACAAGCATATAAAAGGCTGTGCCACGGAGCCCCCCATGACAACTTGAGCCTGGCCCTGATGGCAGACGATTCCTACATGTGTGCAAAGTTTCAAGAGTTTGAGCATGTTAAGGGACCCAAAAGTGCCCGAAAGTTAGAAAAAAAAAATTACCCAAGGAAAACGATAGGGCCTTCGCTGTTTCAGGGCTTGGGCCCTAACTAACATGTCTTAAATATCCTTATTTCTTCCTCCTAATTACATATCAGTATCACTGAAGTGATATGTTAAAATGCTCGTTTGTTGATATTTGTGAATATATTTTATCCATAGTTGTGTGTGTTCATGATAGTTGTTGGGTATATCTCTCTTATGATAAGGAAGACATGGGGAGTTAATCTTTAAAGATTAGACAGTAATGAGCTATTTTGGAACCAAAGACATTTATTCATAAATCTCTCTGAATATGTGATGTGTCCCAATGCAGTCCTGTGTTTAGTGACTGTACTGAGTGCAGTTTTCACTTCATTCTTAAATTTGACCCAATTATCCCATACAATTTACAAATGGCTTATTGTTTTGTCACATGTTGAACCATTTGTCCTAGTGATACAGCAGAGTGCCCAAACTCTTTTGTCTTTGTCTCCACTCCCATTTTAATGTTCATTCATCTCTATAATGAGTGTGCTTTTGGTCTGTTGTGTTGTGGGTTGTTGTGCTTGATCCTCTTCCTTTTCCCATGATCTCCCCTCTTCCTCTTTTCCTCTTCTCTCCAACCTTTCCACAATTTTCTATACACATTTTTTTTTTTTGAGTCTTTCTTGAGCCAAATATGAGGTGTGAGCAACTCCTGAGTTTAGTTTAGTCTCTATCTCATACCTCATAATTTCCCTTTCTGCTATTTATGATCGCTGGATATCCTAAAATTAGGTATTAAGTGAAACAATTTGTGTAGTTGTGGTTCTGTTCACTGGTTCACCAAAAATGCAGTTTTGAAGATTTAAATATTAGTTCACACTAAAATGGAAAAAAAAAGTCATCAATAACTCACTCAAGACTTTCATTCATCTTCTCAACACAAATGAAGATGTTTGAAATATAATATGAGAGATTTCTATTCAACCAAACTAATCCATATGAATCGAGTGGTTTGGTGCAAAGTTTCTGAAGAAACTGGATCGTTTTATATGATGAACAGATTATGAATTTAGACTTTTATTCACATATAATCTCTTGTGTGGACTTCAGCACGTTCTGACCTTGTAAGTGCTCATACTGGTAATCATATTCTTTATTCACACATAGCATCATACTGGCAATTTACTAGTAATGTTACATCTTCTCAAACTGGAAAATTGTCAGAACTGATTTAGTTAGGCTAATTTTAGCTTAACCAAACTTGTAAAAGGACACTGTCAGTTTGGATAAATAACTGCATGATTTAAGATAGCAAAGCTTGTGGATAGAGTATGTAATGAAATGTTCCACAAAACTAGAGTTAAGTCTGTGTGGAGAGAACTGAATCACAACTGAATCTGAGTCTTGAACAATTTTCATGCTCTCTTTTCTGTACACTGACAGTTCATAAAGTGACCATGTCTGTAAAGCTCCAAAAAGCTTCATATAAGTAGTCCATAAAACCTGTGCACTACAATACTACCTGTGCACTCTTCTAAAGCCTTACAATAGTTTTGTTTATAGTTTTGACGTGGACATGTTTATTTCTTTTATATAACAACATCATTTGCCAGAGATTGGGTGGTTTAGGTTCAAAGGTGCACACACATTGGTCTGGCTTTTGTCTATGTTAATATTTAGCTAGTCAAGAATCACTGTGTGTATACCTGTGCTTGACCATATTTTGGGGACAAATTTGTACTTAGAAGTGAGCTAAACTAACTACAAAAAAAGTGGAATTTCTGTTTGGCTTAGTATGTAGGTTAGGGTTAGATTAGTATAGCTGTATAAAAACAATAGAAGTCTATGAAATGTCCCCGTTTAGATAGCCGTGTGTGAAGTCTCATCCACCCCATCTGTGGGATGTAAATAGAGCACATACATGAACTTCAGTTAATGTAGTGTTGATGGTAACCATAGTTCAGGATTTTTATAGCTGATACGATTACCAATTTCTTGATCGGCCTTCTTCATGACATTATATTATTTGAGCTTGTGAAGTTTTTGAGCTTTTCTTTAAGCTTCAGGAACCCTGTCATAACAGGTTATACTGTATGTAAACTCTCTGCTCACAGCCTTAGTTAACTGAATACCATAGATCTATAGTTTTTGTTGACAAAAATAGCGTAGGCTTAATAAACACTAGCATGCTTACACAAAACATTATCTGTATAAGGATACATTTGTATTTAATTTACCAGTTTATTAATCCAAATATTAATAACATTTAATGAATTGATTCAATCTAAAAAACTGCTGTCACCACACCAAAAACTATTAATCAAGTCTTAAAGTTAGATATTTTTAGGGTTTAGGAAAGTGGGACATCAATGTTAAATTGGACTGAGGATTTGTTTGAAGGACTTGAGTGTATATATTTCCCTAGGGGCCTGTCGGGCAAGTGTGTGCATGTTTTTAGCCAGAGGAACAAATAATTTGTGTTTGAGTGACTCTTAGTATTAGATGACTGGGCTCTTCTCTTTTCCATTCATTGTGTTCTTTTTCTCGTTAGAGTGAAGATGAAAACCAATTTGGAATACAAGAGATAGTTTCCACTCTGAGACCCACCATTTCAAGATATTTTCTCATTAAATATCTTGTTTCACTTTTGAATGTGTCACTTTAGGAAGTAAAATGTGTTGCAAGCACCATTTCATGTTGACTTTTAAGGAATGTTTAGCTGACAGGAAGGGATATTAGGTCATTCCGTGTCAACTCAACTAGAGTTCCCCGGCTCAAATTTTTGATTTATTAATATTTTTCCTGTAGAAAGACAAACATAAATAGTGATGAAAGCCAAAATATTAAATGTCACAGATGTATATTTACTGAGTAATCCACTATTTTGTAAAGGGGGGTCAAAATGACAATTTTCACCTGAGATTTGAAGCCAAATTAGAGGGGTGTAAAAATGACACAAGAAAGATGGCAGCATCATTATTTTATTTTTACACAGAGATTGGTAGGTGTATTAGTAAAATCTGTTGACTTTAGCAATCTTTATTTCATTATATGCCAACAGTGACAGTTCAAAAATGGCAAAAAGCACTTAACTCAAGAAGTATTAAAGATATCTTAATATCTTTTAGATTCTGGTTCTTAAACTTTCCTTATGATATCTTCATTCGATGAATATAATAGGGAATTTTTTTTTTTTACTCTATTCAATCATTTGTAAGTGTGAACTCATGAAAACCATTGCCACAGGTAATCAGACAATATTTATTTATTTGTTAAAGTTTTTTGCCGTCTCATTGTAGATTTAAATCTATTCAAATCAAATTCTAATCAAATTGTATTGCATTTATGAAGAAAAGATTCAGCACCCAAGGCTCTATCGCTATTCCCTCAATGGTGTACAGTGTCTTTGGGTAGATTAGGACTGTTTGTGATTTGGTCTTAGTGACTTAGGAGTCCTCTTGACTCCTTCTAACATTTCACAGACTTAGGAGCTAGTTTTAGCGCTAAAATGCTTTGTGAAATACTCTTAGAGCAAAAATTTAGGACTCCTAAAATTAGGACTGACACGCCCATTATTTTTAAGAATTTCTCCTAAATCGGCAAGTTAGGAACTACTTTTAGCCTTAAGATGTTTTGTGATTACGGCCCCTGGACTATATATATAATGAAATACAGTTACTCAAATTTTGTATTTTAAATACGTAACTAACTTACATGTATTTCACTACTCCTGCCCAATTAGGTATGAATAATAAAAGGTAAGATCAGAGGTTTTATTAAGCTATATTGTGACAGAAAAATTCTGTTTCTATGGGGTTCAGGGATTTTCTCCTGAAGTGTGGACCATTTTTTAAAACATTTTGCTTAAAATATGTATCTACTAAAAAATAGCAATTTTAAAGTTTAAGTTGTCTTTCCTTGCCAGCTAACAATAATTTTCCTAACATGATTCTTGTTGAAATACAAAACTATAACTTATTATTGGCCAGCTCCTGCGTCAGCTTCACACGCATGTGTCCTGATGCTCACGTGAACAGCGTCGGCCAATACTGAGCTGGCATTCTGACGTTGAACCTGGAAGCGCTGAATGTAAACAGTGTAGGAGAATGACAAAGAAGAGAAGATGTTGTTGAATAAAGTCGTTTTTTTTTTTGTTTTGTTTTTTGCGCACAAAAATTATTCTTGACGCTTCATAACATTAAGGTTGAACCACTGCAGTCACTTGACTTTTAACAATGTCTTAAGTACCTTTCTGGACCTTTAAAGTGGTGGTTAAATTGCTGTCTATGGGCGAGTCATATACCTCTCAGATCTCTGAAGATGAACGAATGTCTTTTGCGTTTGGAACGACATGAGGGTGAATAATTAATGACAGAAATTTTCATTTTTGGGTGAACTAACCCTTTAACCATTTTCAGTGGATTTTTGGTACTCAATTCTTTTGATAGAGGGAAACAAGATACATTTCTAGTTCAAACATTTATTCTTCAGACATTCATCTTTAAATGAAATAAGTATCAGCTGTGTGCAAAGTGAACCACATTTGGTTTTTGATCACTGAAAATGGGTAAAATTCAACAATTTGAATATGGAGCTGCTTTGAGGTCCCCATATCTATGGGACTGAACTATATAGGGCCTTAAAAATTAAGATTTCTAAAGGAAATTGTTAAGAATGAGAATATAGAAGGATATTAAAATATCTTATTTTTATTTTTATTTTTTATTTTTAGAGTTACAGGCATGCAAACTTTGGAAAAAGAATATTTATGGCACTCAGACAGGTATGTTCTATGCCATTGAGTTGATCGAAAAACACGATTAATTTCTAGTTTCAACATTATTTGTTCTTCACATATTCCTCTTTAAATGAAAAAAAGTATTAGCTGTATGCAAAGTGACCCACATTTGGTTTTTGACCACTGAAAATGAGGACAATTTACCAGTTTACTCATGGAGCTGCATTAAGATCTCCATATCTCTGGGACTGAACCATCAAGGGCCTTTCAAATGAAGATATCAAAAGGAAGGTTTTAGAAAGAGAACCAAAAGGATACTAAAATATCTTTAATACTTCTTGAGTTACAGGCATGTAAAAAGGTAAAAAACACAAGAAGTGCCCATCTTCGAACTGTCACTATTAGCATATAATGCAACAAAAATGGCTAAAGTTAACAGATTTTACTAATATACCTACCAATCTCTGTGTAAAAATGAAATAATGCTGTCATCTTTTTAAAGTCATTTTTTACACCTCAGTAAATTGGCTCCAAAATAGAAGATTACTCAGTAAATATACATCTGTGACATTTAATATTTTGGCTTTCATCACTATTTATGTTTGTCTTTCTATAGAAAAAAATATTAACAAAATCAAAAATTTAAGCCAGGAAAGTTTCCAAAATTTGGTGATTTGACACAGAATGACCCTATTATACCTCAAATTCTCTCTGAAGAGTCTAGCCGATATTTCCTCAAGATATAATACAAAATATTTTCCTTTTCTCAGGTCAGGACATGTTATGTTTACAGAACTCTTTCCTGAGTCAGAGCATTACTGTGCTGAAAGTATCCTCATGGACTGTTCATTCACGGCCATTTTAGTTGCACATTGAAAAGCCTTCAGAGACTTATTTATGCAACCTTTCATAGAGGCTGCTGTGCCACTATTTGAATGAGGTACTGCAGACCTGTTATTGTGGCATCATATTTTTTTTATACCCACCTGCCTCTAAATATCAAATGTTTGTTTAATGGGTCAGAGCAGTTAAAACTGCTCCATACATTTCCAGTCTTTGAAGCAATGATTAAACTGTGATTGTGTTCACCTATGATGCATCTTTAGTTAAAGCAATGGTTACAGTTCACAAAGTCCCTGCCCAGAAGTTCCCTTTTTGTAGCTAAATATATTTAAGCAAATGCTGCTTTTCTTTGCTACATGTTATGTTGGAATTAGTTATATAAATGGTGTTTACTAATCTAAAGTCCCTATCACTCAAAGATTCTAGAAAAAAAATCTGTAAAACTCATTCTGATAACTATTCAGAATTGCAAGATTTTAGTGCTCTTTAGTTTATATCACTCGTATACAAAGAGGATTGTGGGTTAAATATAAATGGGTCATTCCGTGTCAAATCAACCAGAGGTCCCCAGCTCAAATTTTTGATTTTGTTAATGTTTTTTTCTGTTGAAAGACAAACATAAATAGTGATGAAAGCCAAAATATTAAATGTCACAGATGTATTTTTAGGCATGCAAACTTTGAAAAAAAAGAGTATTTATGGCATGCAGGTATGTTCTATGCAATTGAGATGATAGAAAAAATGAGATACATTTCTAGTTTCAACATTATTTGTTCATTAGATATTCCTCTATAGATATTTCTTCTTTTAGATACAAAGTATCAGCTCTATACAAAGTGACCCACATTTGGTTTTTGACCACTGAATGTTTATTTTACCAGTTTACTCATGGAGCCGCGTTAAGATCTCCATATCTCCATATCTCTGGGAATGAACCATCGAGAGCCTTTAAAATGAAGATACCAAAAGGAAAGTTTAAGAACCAGAATCTAAAAGAATATTAAGATATCTTTAATCCTTTTTGAGTTACCAGGCATGCAAACTTGAGGCGAAAAACAGAAGAAGTGCTTTTTACCATTTTGAACTGTCACTGTTGGCATATAATGAAATAAAGATTGCTAAAGTCAACAGATTTTACTAATGGACCTACCAATCTCTGTGTACAAATAAAATAATGATGCTGCCATCTTTTTAAAATCATTTTTACACCCATGTAAACTCCAAATCTCAGGTGAAAATTGTCATTTTGACCCCCCTCTACGAAATAGTGGATTACTCATTAAATATACATATGTGACATTTAATATTTTGGCTTTCATCACTATTTATGTTTGTCTTTCAACAGAAAAAATATTAATAAATCAAAAATTTGAGCCGGGGACCTCTGGTTGATTTGACACGGATTTGACACCGCCATTACTTTGTCCCAAATATGGTCATAAATATGGCATATAAGCGAAAAAGTCATTTGACTGAAACGGATAAATATTAATCAATGATGACCTTTTCTAAAAAAAAATTAGGTCAAATGGAACATTTTTAGGGCATTTATTAATCTTCTTTTATGGTTTTTCTTATGGACAAGTGAATGTAGAAGTAAATGTACACAAGTAAACCAATGATTGTTTTAAGAGTGAACAATTTAAGTTTGTTGTAAACAGCCAGCTTTTTCTCATAAATTATAAAATCTAAAGTAAATAATACCATTCTATCATTTGTTGCATGATTTCTTTGATAAGTGACATAAAATAGTTGCCTGGAAAATCCAGCCTCACCACTGTACCAGCGGATGAGTCTGGTTGGCCATTGAATCAGTTCGATTTCTAGGGCGGAGCAAATCTGAGCAAACAGGAAGCGGAGTAAACCAATCAGAGAAGGGCTGATATGACGTTAGCAAAGCGACGAGAGTCAACAGCGAAAAGTAAATAATTAATGTGTTTTTGGTCATTTAAAACTGAATTCACGGCTGAATAGAACAAACTCTCGGGTCTCCCGTGCGCAATCTTTGTTGATATTGAAGGGACTTTCACCGCACTAGAGTGACGCTGTTTGCGTAACTGAAATAAACGAATCTGATTGTACGGTACGGTTTGGAGTTGACTCGAATCGCGACGGAGGCCGGACTGACCAGACTGATATATCTTGTAGAAGATATATCAGTCTGGCCTTGCCAGGCAAATAAAATAGACCTATAAAATGTAACTAATTTTATTAAATTTTATTATGCTTTATCTTCTAAGTGCTTTGTCATTTACACTAGGCAAGTTATAGATCTGTTTATGATTAGATATACATGCTCGCCAGATAAATTGTACTGTTTCTTTTGTATTTCTGCAGTTCACTTATTCACTATATAGTGAACGTCACAAAAATGAGTGGTCAGATTAATTTTGATTGGTCATCTTAAAAGATCTGCCTTAACGATCTGTTGATCAAACTGGACAAATATGGAGTTTTAATATTTATAATTTTTTCAGCATTATTCAACAAAATCTATATAACTGGTCAGTCTGCATGGTCTTTTTATCTGGTTTTTCTTGAATCTTATGTTCTCTTAAAACTGCATGACTAACCAAAATTAAATCGAAATCACGATTTGGCTTAGTGCGATTTATGATATCGCAAAGGCTGTGATTTTAATTAAATATATGCACATTGCGTTTTATTTTTAAACACAGTTCTTACCTTTATTTTTCTCAGAGTGTTCACTTTGTCCTCACAATGAAAATGATGCAAATAACATTTATAGATTAATATTGTTAAAATTTATTCAGTAAATGCTGTTTTATTTGAGGTTAAATGTGTTCTTATTGTTGGGCCTGAGATGAACAATAAGAGGTCAAAGGAGGTGTTTCTTCTTTTTCAAATTTAAGATTTTAAAGTTTTTTTTTTTTTTTTTTTTTTTTTTTTTTTTTAAGTTTCATTTAAGTTCATAATTTACATCTCCATTTTCATTTGTTCATAATTTGCATCTGCATTCCATGCTGACCACAATATATCTGGATTACATACAGCACTACAAACAGTGAACTAGATCTTATTTTGGCTCAAGAAGATTCTTAAATATTTTCATTTAATGTGGTTGTCAACTGTTATTTATTTATTCTGCATCTTTGTCTTTTTAATTTATTATTTTACAGAATGTTCCTTAAAATACAAAGAAAATTTTTTTATCACTTTGCATTTGATTTATTAATCTCCTGATTTTAAAATTCTTATTAATACTTAATCACTGTTAGCACTACATTCTAGTAAAATACCTTCTTTTGACAGGCCATTTCAAACATGAATGTTTTGATGCGACTTTTACAGGCACTGTCATTAACACATTACCCAAAATAACTCAAGAACTCAGCCCCACATAAATGAAAATGTGACAGTAACAAATGTGTGCATTTGTTGTGCAAACAAATCATTTTTGTGTCCTCTGTTTTCTTTTATATTTCGAGTGGATATATATAATATGTGGATTTATTCGTGTCAGTTGCCCTGCTCATACCGGGGAAAATTATTTATAAAATGCCTCGTTGTCTCTGCAAATTACTGTATATAGGGATTGGAGGAAGTAGTTTTACACCAGAAAGCAACACAACTCAGTTCCGTTTAAATTTGACTAGCCTAAGTATTTTAATAATTAATTAAATTAAAATTATTTTAATTAAAATTATTGTAAATTGAGAAATTCAAACTGAACTTTTCACAAGGCACCATATTTTAACTTATCAAAATTTTTTTAAGCTTATGACTTGGTTCGGCCTTCAGTGCCCCATCGGAGTAAGAGCCCACTCTACCAGAGGCATGGCCTCTTCCTGGTCGTGGTCCGGCGGTGTATCTATTGATGACATTTGTGTGGCGGCAGGCTGGTCCTCTCTGTCCACCTTTGCCAAATTCTACAGTCTAGATGTAAGCGAGCCGCTTGTATAGGCCGATTCCCCACCCATTCAGTGGTAGGGGGCACCCATTGGTTCATGCACTTACGCTGCATCACCATAGGTTCATGCAGTTATAACTCACCAGCCAACCAGCTCGTACAGAACTCTGCTCGGCTTCTGGCTTGTGCAGTTGCACTGCGTTGTTACATTTTAGCTTCAAAATCAAAGTATTCCCCATAGCGTCTTAAACGCAATACTTGTTCCTGTTATCTCAGGGAAACAAGGATACGTTAGTAAATAAAATAATTTAAAATAAATAGAAAATAAACACACGTACATGTAGCTAACATACATGTGTGCCTCGCTGATGACATTTACTGTCAATAATTCACCACAACAATCCCTTACGGGGATTACGTTATTCGTTCTAATGTCAGGGGAATGTTCTTAGAACTCTAATCAAAGTATCATGCCTTCTGTTCTCTTTTTTTTTAAAGAATGTCAAAATATGCGCTTGAACCATTTTTCTGATCCTTTTGAACAAGTGCGAAAAATAACGAAAGCTTGCTTAATCAGAACTCTGGCATGATTACAATACTGAGTTCTGATTGATCAATCGCTGTTATTTATAGTTTAGTTATCATTCCGAGAATTTAAAAGTTTTGTTCACATAAGTTTTACATCATAATTTATACTGTTAATCTAAAGGGGATTAAGGGTGGATGGTGGCTTTACAGAGGGGATGCTTTTTGTCATTTTTTCCAACAAGGGGGATGCCATCCCCCCCGCATCCCCCCTCAAATCAAGCTCTGTGTGTGGTTGAAAAGACATGACAAAGCGTTGTCTTTTAGAAATAATATCGCGTGGGTTTTTGAATCAAGATTACGATGTTTTTAACGATTAATCGTGCAGCTCTACACACACCCACCTACTATTATAGTAAAGAACGCAATTTTCATGTGCAATTGACAGATAAACTACATGCTTCTATTTCAGTGTTGTTAACTTCTGGATATTTTCAGCAGTTTGCTTCATACATTCAGTTTAACAGCATAGATGGCAAGAACATTTGGGCCATATGTGGCTGTTAGCTGGCACATCTGGCCTAGATATGGCATGGCTGAGCACATGTGGGCCAAAGGTTCGTCATATATGTTTTACCATGGCTTTAGAATTGGAGGGAATTTTCTTTTGCCTCACTATTTGTATTGAGGTATATGGCCCAGATGACCACACACAACTGCAGATCATATGTAGTTATGGCACACCATGGAATATTTTAACTTATGCTTAACATTTGGCTCATACTTGGAAAAACACGTAACCTGTGCGGCAGGTCTGTGGCAGTCCACATCTCAAGCCTATTCAACAACGCTATTGGTTGCTTTGCATCTTTGCAACTCCTATTGGATTGCTAAACATGTGACTGGCAACTATTTAAATGCAGATATTTCTGTTATTTCAGTTATTTCCCTCTCTACTCTCATTTTATCAAATTTCTTTGCCCAAATAAGCTAGACTTAGCTTCAGGTAAGCTGTTTTGGTGTTTAAAATGTTAGTATTAATATTTATTAACAGGCTATTTTTTAGAAATATAATACTTGAGTACTCATTTTAAATGACAAGGAAACCAATTTAGTTAATGTTTTCTTCATGCTACTGTATGTCTTGTGTGGTAGAAACAAAAGTTTGGCTAACACTTGTATGGGGAACAATCCTCACTTTTAACTGCTTATTAGCTTGCATATTGGCTATTTATCAGTACTTACAAAGCACATATTAATGCCTTGTTCTGCATGACCATACTCTACATTCCTTAATCATACCTGATACATAAACTTAAACGATACAGCAACTAATAAGCAGTGAATTAGCAGTTTATTGAAGTTGCTGAAATTATTTGTAATGTTTATTTACAATCATTTGTAATGGGCCTTTGTGCTTGTTTTAAAATATTGATTGAAAGGGTTAGTTCACCCAAAAATGAAAATTCTAAAATCATTAATTACTCACCCTCATGTCGTTCCACACCCGTAAGACCTTCATCTTCGGGACACAAATTAAGATATTTTTTGATGAAATCTGAGAGGTATATGACTCGTCCATAGAGAGCAATATAATCACTTTCAAGGTCCAGAAAGGTACTAAAGACATCGTTAAAATAGTTGACGTGACTACCAGAGCATGTGAGCGAAGCGTTTTCCGCTCTATGGACGTGCGCTCCACTCAGTCGCTCAACCGCCCAAGCAAGCGCTCCGTTAATATTCCGCTCACGCTCGCCGAGTCGCCGTAAACCAATTCTCGCTCAGATCCCGCTCCGACATAAAATTGCTCTAGTAGGCCTAATTGTTTACTGTTTGTACTGAAATTCTTGGATAATTGTATAAAATTATTCATGCTGAGTTGCTGATAAATAGCAATTATCATGTTTCAAAACGAAATTCTTACATTCTTCTTAATTTTATTAATTGTATTAATTAAAATGTATTAAATATATTAATCTAACCTTAGCAAACATACCTAAAATGCAAAAACTGAAAAAGTGTATTTGATTTTCGTTAACTTTTATTTCCGTGAAAATAGGCTAGCTGCCGTTGTTGTGCAATAGAACATTCAAAACAGGTTCATTAAAACAAACGCACACACACGAGATGAAATATGCGTAGATGTTTACAAAACACATTTTGATTATAAAGCCTGTGAGAAGCACAAACAAGATAAAATGCACTTAAAGAATGCTTAGATTATGAACTGACATCGATGAAAGAAACACTTTCTAGTGTCAAGTTAAAATAGACCATAAATGCGGGGAACTGTGGTCTATTAAAACGTCTCTTGATGTTTACTGGATTTTAGAATTCACTTTAAGAAACATTAGCTTGGACAAAGTGTCAGGCTTCAGGCTCATTCGGTGTGCCCGGGAAAGCAATCCAGCGGCAGAAAACACTCGCTCAACGCTGGAAGAACCACTGGGGATGCTGAAGATTTTGCGGGCATTCTGGGTTGAGCGAGTGGCTCTGAGTGTATTGAGCGAGCGGAGCGGAATCTTCAGAAAGGCGCTCTGAGCTCTTAAGGAAATATTACCACTCCGCTCCCCACTCCGCTCCGCTCACATGTTCTGGTGACTACAGTGGTTCAACCTTAATTTTATGAAGCAAGGTGAATACTTTTTGTACACAAAACAAAAATAAGGACTTTATTCAACAATATCTTCTGATGTATGATACTATATATTATACTAATATATTTCTTTTTTATCTTCCTTTTTCTTATGGATTGTGACTGAGAAAGATTGGTGAAACATGACATACATACATTTGACACTTCCCACATTACTATCAACATCAGCATACTCCTTTTGTTTTTAACATATATTCAATAAAAATAAAAAATGACTCAATCAATTTTTGTGTTTTGATTTACTGATTTTTTTTAAAAAATTTTATTAAAATGTAAATGTGGTTAAATTATGGCTTTTGGTGTGTTCAGCCATGTATGGGCCACATAAGGGCCGTCAGCCTTTTGCAGAACTCAGCCATTCAAGAATAACATTCGGTTCACATATGATCCACGTCTGTTTTTATTATTTGGCTCACTACTGGTTGAGTTGTGGCCCTCTTTTAGTTTAGTTCTGGCTAAAAAAAATTCACTGTGTATATATGCATTTTAAACAGATTATGTTCTTTGTCTATGCAAGAAAAGCACGTCCCTGAATTAGTACATTTTTATAGTGTATTTAATTCAGGTAATGTTAATGGTATGATTCATTTCAGGATGAAATGTATATGTAAAATCAGTCAGAGCTAGAAATGCATCTTCATATTGCACCCCCCCCCCAACATCATATTTTGCTGTGCTTATGAGGGGATCAACCTGGGCTGTTTAGCAAGTCCTCATCTGCAACTCTTGTTGACATGTCACTTGAAAAGTTCAACGAATCGTATTTTGCAGAAATGTATCCAGAGACATGTATTTCCAGTGATGCTTGTTTGTGATATATTTTTTTTAATTATCCCTAAATGTTAAACCTCCTCAAAATGCTCCTGACAAAATTGTCTCTCTTTTTATGTGTGTCCTAGGTTTAGTCGATGGGGACATATGTTTGACTGTGTGTTGCGTGTATGCATGTCGACCCAGCAGATCAAACCCTGGTAAGAAAACTTTTGTCAGTTGTCTCTTTTTGTCTCTCTCACTTATCATGACAGTCCATTTGTGGCATCCTTTCTTGATTTGTGTTAATGGAATATTATGCTGTTTTAATAACATTAACAATATTTTGTATAGGTGAGTTATATTTTAAGCCATTATGAAATCAAAATCGATCATTCTTATTTTTTATGCAGTATTGCAGTATTTATTATAATTGATTTATTCATGCATGTCATTATTTTTTTAAATTCATGTGTCATAATATTTAATCAAAATAACTTCCCCCTCCTTCTTGCAATGGCATCTCTTTTCTTCTCTGACTCTGATGACTAGGGTTGGTATCATTTGAATTTTATAGATTTCGATTCTGCTTATCGATTCTGATTCTTATCGACTCATCAATTCCAATAAGGTAAAAATAAATAAATAAATAAATAAATAAATAATGAAGTCAAACATTTAGATATTAAACACATTTATTTTGTGTCTGTTTGCAAAACATTCTGTTGCAGCTGAATACCATGAATAAAAATCAGCAGCCTACAGAACACTTAAACATGGAATTTTTGCCTTTGTTTTTAACAAAATATACTATAGTGAAAACAACAAAATTGTTACTAACATAAATTTCAAACATTATTACAGACAAGTAAACAGTCAGTCATAAAATAAGAACAAATAAACAAATTAGCAACAGCACAAATAAATAAAGCTGAACAAAGTTCAGGTGCATAAATTAAAATCAAATACAACCAAATGTAAAATAACACTTCATAGTTTTCTATTTATAAATAAAATTGATTCATACTTATAAAAGTTACAAAAGTTATTCAGTCAAGATCAGTGAGTGATTTTCTTTGCCTTTTGTTCTCTTTTTAAGATTAATGATAGACAGCAGCAGGTATATTAGGCTGCTGTCACTTTAAGACCTAATGCATGGATTTAATATACTGATACACATTTTCTTTCTCAACTGTTAACGTTCACTTAAGATTAAACGGACTGTTTACAATGATAGTTTTTCATAATTTTGTGTACATTTGTCCGTTCAAGTGCAAGAAAAGAAAACTCAATTCAGTATTCACGCAATGTATGTGAGGTGGTGTGTGTGCTTTGGATGTATGCGCAGCACAGATTAACAATTAAGTTCTCTTTCACATCATCTTTGTCTTTAATGTTTTAAAAAAACGCACAGGAATTGATAAGCGGAATCATGTCTTATCAAATCCTTGGTTCTTGGAAATTTGGAACTGGTTCTAAAATGGAACCAGTTCTCGATGCCCAACCCTACTGATGAGAAATTAACCTGTCATTTACATGAGACATGAAGCAACAACAATTCAAATGATCCAATCAATTTCCGATGGACAAATTCAAGTCCCATTTTTTTCCCTTGTTCAAGAAGCCATTTCACTCATATATACATAACAATAGAGAAGAAAATGCTATTGCAACTTCTGTTTCATGCCCACTTTAAGCAGTTTAAAGGGTCTTTGTATATCTCTAGTCTGTTTTTAAAGATTGGGATTGTTATATATGTAGTTTTTCTTTTCTTTTTTTTCTTTTTTACTTTTCAAATTTTTTTATTTAATTTTTTTTTTTTTTAATTTTCCCTCATTCTCTCTCTTTCTGTGTTCTCAGAATAGTTGACATGCCACCTGGGATGGTGTGTGTGTTGTCTTCTCTTTTCTCCATACTATGTAGCTTCTTGGTCACCCAGAGCTCTGCTTCTTCCAGCCATCACCCCATTTTCTTGCGCAATGACACCTACTTTGAGCACCTAGCTTTGCATCCTGACCCTTCATTGGGTCGGGTCTATTTAGGTGCCCGTGATCGGCTTTACCAGCTTTCTTCCGAACTTCAGCTTGAGGAAGAGGAAAAGACAGGCCCTGTGATAGACAGCCGTGACTGCCTGCCACCAATTAGTGAAGCAAACTGCCCACAGGCACAATTGACCAATAACCACAACAAGCTGCTACTTGTGGATCCTTACAGTCAGGAGCTCATCAGTTGTGGAAGTGTTTATCAAGGAATATGTCAGAAACGAAGTTTGGATGCAGTGGGGAAAGTGCTTTTCTCTGCAGAGAGGCCTGTGGATACACAATACGTGGCGGCTAATGACCCCAATGTCTCTACTGTAGGACTTGTGGCACTCACAAGAGGGCGTGGGAAACAACAGCCAGTACTGTTTGTGGGGCGTGGTTATACCAACAGCCAACCTCCAATATCTACTCGAAACTTAGTTATGGAGCCTGTTTTCTCATATGAGGAAACTTCAAAGTTAGCGGTA
Organism: Megalobrama amblycephala; assembly: GCF_018812025.1. Taxonomy (NCBI): domain Eukaryota; kingdom Metazoa; phylum Chordata; class Actinopteri; order Cypriniformes; family Xenocyprididae; genus Megalobrama; species Megalobrama amblycephala. The sequence goes on from NC_063054.1 coordinate 25,044,176, forward strand.
GCTGGGAGGCTTTCTGAGTATGACCATCATTTTGTAACCTCATTTACCCACCGCTCGTATGTCTACTTCATGTTCTATCGGAGAGACTTAAAATCGCAGTCGAGAGAATATCGCACATATGTTTCCCGTATGTGTTTGGACGATATTGCGTACTATTCATATGTAGAAGTTCCGTTAAGTTGCCGTTCAGCTGGAGGAAAGAATTATAACCTCCTACAAGCTCTACATGTAGGCCTGCCAAAGTTGAGGAAGACTATGGGAATAGAAAGTACAGCTGCTTCGGAACAAGAGGTACTGTTGGGGGTGTTTTCGAGCCATTTCGCTTCCTCCAGTCGACCCAATGAAGAGTCCGCAGTATGTGTGTTTTCACTTGAGGAAGTGGATAAACGTATCAGTGCTACAAGAGATCTATGCTACACTGAAATGGGCCGTGCAGATGGACTTGAGGCTGCATACATTGAGTATGAAGTGAAATCAAACTGTGCCAATCTTCCAGCGGTAAGTTTGAAACTGGAAACCAGTAAGTTTACTGCCTCAGTTAACAGGTATGAACAGCTTCCAAGTTCCACTGTGACATATTTTAAAAGTACTTTTAGAGCTAGACAGTCATTGGCCTGGTGTGAAAATATAACACTGTAAAGCCTGACATATTAAAAAATTCAGACTACTGAGTTTTGTTGACAAAATAGTTGTTGGTCATGGATAAAAAATCTAAAAGTCTGCATTTGTTTTGTTTGAGTATCATATTTTGATACATCAGGATGGCCCATATAGTATGATATAGTGTGAGAATATGGAGCACATAATCGAGGAGGAAAATTTTATCTAGAAGCCCAAAGTGCAGTTGCTATTATTTAGCCGCTTCCCTCCCTGATATCCCTGATATTCAGACAAAACACATTTTACTATCAGGTGTAAACTGTGTCTTGCCTGACCACTTGTGATACACTAAAATGAAAATAAAATAAAATAAAATAAAATAAAATAAAATAAAATAATATAATATAATATAATATAATATAATATAATATAATATAATATAATATAATATAATATAATATAATATAATATAATATAATATAATATAATATAATAAACGTGGCCTAAGTTATCTGGTAAAAAATAGTCTTGAGGTTAAATACAGTTGAGCTCAAAAGTTTACATACCCCTTGCAGAATTTGCAAAAATGTTAATCATTTTAACAAAATAAGAAGGATCATGAAAATTGCATGTTATTTTTTATTTGGTACTGTCCTTAATAAACTATTTCACATAACAGTTGTTTACATTAAGTCCACAAGAGGAAAAAGACAAAACTATTAAAAAAGCTGCAAACATCCACTGATGCTCCAGAAGGAAACACGATGCATTAAGAGTCAGGGGTGAAAACCTTTGAACAAGAAGTTGATGTGCAAGGTTTTTTTAATTTTGTTTAAAGAACATTTTTTTTCATTTAGTTCTGCCCTTTGGAAGCTACAAAATATACTTGTATGTTTCCCAGAAGACAAAAAAAGTAAAATTTATTCTGTTCATCCAATTCAAAAAGTTTACATCCCCGACTGTTAATGCATCGTGTTTCCTTCTGGAGCATCAGTGAATGTTTGAACCATTTTTTATAGTTGAGTTTGAGTCTCTCAGTTGTCCTCAGTGTGAAAAGATGGATCTCAGAATTAGACAGTCACTGCTGGAAAGGGTTCAAATATGCAAAAGATGCTGGAAAACCAAAGAATCTGCAGGACCTGGAGGATTTTTTCTGAAGAACAGAGCTCAGTTTAACTGCTCAGAACAAACTAGAGACTCATTAACAACCATCTCAAAACAAACAAAAAAACAGTCGTGGATCATCCAGGTAACCACACACAGTATTAAGAATCAAGGGTATGTAAACTTTTGAAAGGGCTCATTTTTATAAATTCAGCTATTTTTTTTTTTTTATCTTGTGGACTTTATGTAAACAACTGTTATGTGAAATAGTTTATTCAGGACAGTACTAAATAAAAAATAACATGCAATTTTCATGATCCTCCTAATTTTTTTTTAAAATGAATAACATTTTTCTAGATTCTGCAAGGGGTATGCAAACTTTTGAGCTCAACTGTATCTTGGTGGGTAACTGAGGTTGTAGTTTTAAACCTCTCAAGGTGTGATCCCAGAGCTATTCACCATTGGTCCCTGAAACATAGCACTTAACCTCTGGTTATTTCAGGGGAAGCAATCCTTATAATTTAAGATGGCTCCATTCTATGATGACATCACATTCCACCACCCCAGTTGTGTGGCCATATATAAATATTCTAAACTGGTCTATATGAAGTGTAAGGGAGTATAACAGTTGTTGTTGACGCACACAACACTACCATTTAAAAGTTGAAATATAGCAAAAAAAATAGTAATATTGTGAAATCTTCATGATTTAGAACTGTTTTCTGAACTGTTTCTTGTTTAGAACTGTGATGACAAAGCTACATTTTTTTTAAGCAGTTATTAATCTGTCTTCAGTTTAACATGAAGAAATCATTCTAATATGCTGATTTGGTTCTCAGGAAAACTTTTTTTTATTATCACTGTGGAAAAAGTGTGCTGCTTAATGAAGTGTGGAGATTGTGATTACAGTGTTTTTTCAGAATTGTCTGATGAACAAAGTTTGAAGAACAGCATTTTTTTTAAATAGTAGACCAAAATAAAATGAGCAATTTAAATTTAAAATTAAAATTTTGTAGGTAATTTTGATTAGAGATGTAAAAAGATATAAAAGGTCTTTACTCCTCTTATACCACTGCAGCTTGTTGCAAAACTTTTTTATGTTGTTTTTATGTTGAACTTATACCTTTAAAGGTATGACAAGAACTATTGTTCTGTAACTCTAATACCTTGTTTTACTCTTTGACCTCTGTCTCCCTACAGAACACTTTGGATGCTTACCCATGTGGCTCTGATCACACCCCTAGTCCAATGGCAAGCCGGGTGCTTGTGGAAGCTGAGCCAATATTTGACAGCCCATCCGTCCGGCTCACTGCTGTGACTGTGAGTGTAAGGGAGGAGCATACTATTGCCTTTCTAGGAGACTCCCAAGGAAACTTACACAAGGTATTAAAAAGTTTACAGGGAATGAGTGTTTTTCTTCAATTTTTCTAATTTTATTTCATCTAATTTATCCATTGTTCTCTCTTCTTCGCTGAAGCAGAAGTGTTTCAGAAAATGTTGTTGGATTTTCCTTGGCTGGTTATATTGGAGGTTTTGCAGAATTCCAAAGTAATGCAAAAATCTTGAAGATATGAGATTAATTTTTATTTAATGAAGATAAGATGTGGTGTGGTTATAAACACATCTCTTTACCTGTTACAGCATTGCCCCTTTTTGTAATTTTTTTTTTTTTTTTTTTTTTTTTTTTTTTTTTTTTAAATCTAAACAGAATCTTCTTATTCAAATCATGTTACATTTTCGAAGAGATGGTGACCAATGCATCATTAAAAATGGTATACACAGGTGGTATGCACAGGTGCATTTAATTTCATTAACATATAAAATTTTCTCTCTTTACTTTCTCAACTTTTCTGAAGTAACATGGTTCCTCACTATGGGATGTGTGTTCTTCACTCCATTTAAAAAAAAAAACAAAACAACTATTTCAGCCACTATTAGGCCAGCCCTGTTTGCTGGCCAACCTGATGCTTGTGTAAGATTTGGTTTGTTTTGCTATAATGCAACAACAATTATTTTTTGAATCTATTACAGCTTGTGGTCTGTGTGGTGCCAAAAAGAGTTTAGATTTTAATTCTCAGTCTTTTAATAAATAGTACTCAAAAAAGCTATTTTAAAAGTAACACTAATTGCTGCACTGCAGTAGATCTATTTCAAAATGTGAAAAAGAAAAAAGGAAAAAAGAGCAGTTTCCACAAGATCTTTGTATTGTTTTTATGAAGTGGCAGAAATTTGAGGAGTAACTGGTCTAATATTCTTTCATGGTATGTTGTATATCTTTGCTTGATGTTTTATCCCTACAAGAACAAAGCGGCAGAGGATCTTTTCCACTAGGTAGTGTTCTGTCTTTTGTTACAGTCATTTAGGTGCAGTTAGGAGAAATTTTAGAACAGTGTGGTGGCCACGCTAGTGTATTCCACATCTTGTCTGGATGTAACCCTACAAAATATAGGCCTGGTTTCACAGACAGAGCTTAGATTAAGCCAGGATTAGACCTTAGTTCAATTTAAATACATTTAAGTAGCTTTTATAAATGTGCCTTAGAAATAAATATTAATATTGTGCATCTTGAGAGTGAGACAAAACAATGGCAGTGACATATTTTGAGATATGTCAGTGCAAGTTACTTTAAGCAGTTCAAAATACATTTTAATCTGGGACTAGGTTTAAGCCTTGTCTGTGAAACCAGGGGATAGAGATTGGACCTTGTGAAGTCTTGATTTAATGCACCTGGTTTAGAACATTTTTAATTCCTCGTCAGTATTGTTCAGAAGGGGTGTGTGTATTTTTTCAGGTGTTTCTTGGCCCAAACGGCGAGGTGGAAGAATATGCAGTAATTTCCATCCAGCCCAATGCACCAATAAGCAGAGAGCTCAGGCTTGACCATCAAGAGAAGCATCTATACATCTTGACAAGTAACATGGTAACTATCACATTATTGAAGTGGAATTGGCAGTGTCAGTGTTGTTACCTGTTGACAAAATAGTTCTTGTCAGTAATGGATAATTAAAGGGATAGTTCACCCAAAAATGAAAATTATCCCATGATTTACTCACCCTCAAGCCATCCTAGGTGTATATGACTCTTCTTTCAGATGAACACAATTGGAGTTATATTAAAAATATCCTTGCTCTTCCCAGTTTTGTAATGGTAGTGAAAGGCGCTTCTGATTTTGAAGTCCAAAAAAGTGCATCCATCCATCATAAAAGTAAAGGTTAATAAAGGCCTTCTGAAGGGAAGCCATGGGATTTTGTAAGAAAAATATCCATATTTAAATCTTTATAAACTAAAATAACTAGCTTCTGGGCAGACGGCCTACGCAAATCGATGTACGCCAAAAGAGTAATCTCTGACCTGATGCATTGATGAACCTGAAAGCACAGATGATAGAGCAAAACAAAACACCAGTCACGAATTAGAAGTCTAAAATGAGAATTTTTAAAGAGAAATATTTGAGGATTTCGATATAAGAGAAGAGGAGCTTGAGTTTGTTGCCCAGCTCTATTTGTTTGAGCCGCAAGAGGCATCTAAGCTTACGCTACTCCTACATCCTACGTTATATATCACTTCAGAAGTTACTCTTTTGGTGCAAGTCAACTCTTTTGGCGTAGGCTGTCTGCCAGAAGCTAGTTTTTTTTTTTTTTTAAATAAAGTTTCAAATATTGATATTTTTCTTAGTTATAGAAACCCCCCCATCGCTTTGCTTCTTCAGGCCTTTATTAACCCCCTGGAGTCATATGGATTACTTTTATGATGGATGGATGCACTTTCTTGGACTTTGAGTAAATCAGGAGCATTATTCACTACCGTTGTAAAGCTTGGAAGAGCAAGGATATTTTTTTAATATAACTCCAACTGTGTTCATCTGAAAGAAGACATATAAGAAGTCATATATACCTAGAATGACTTGAGGGTGAGTAAATCATGGGATAATTTTCATTTTTGGGTAAAATATATATCTTTAATGTAAAAAAAAGACTGAACAAAAACATTATATTAAAAGGATAGTTTACCCAAAAATTAAAATTATGTCATCATTTATTCACCCTCATGTTTTTTTTTTTTTTTTTTTTTTTTTTAAACCTCTTTGACTTTCTTCTGTGTAACACAAAGAGGATATTTTGAGGAATGTTGGTATTAACTTCCACTTTATGGTCAAAACATATAATGGAAGACAGTGGGAACCAAAACTGTTAAGAGAAATGAGTCAGGCCGGCAGAGTAGTGCAATGAAATGTATTCGCAACTATGTGGATGACAAACTTACTGGTCAATAAGAGATGAAGTTTTGGCCATATTTTCCAAACTGTAAAATTCAGCAACCCAATGGTGATGCTAAAACTATTTTATTGACACTTGCTTAAAGACTCCAGACTCCAGAACAGAAACATAGTATGTGAAGTTGCATTAATTTGCACACTTCTGAAAAAAAAAGAAGAAAAAAAAACTTAATGTTAAATATCCCATCTTATTCATTTCAGAAACAGGTAAGCATGTTTACTGATCATATCAGATTACTGATAAACACAAATGTGCAACTAATTTGTATGATATAAATGCTGCTTCTTTGATCAGAAATAGCAAATTAGGTAATATATTATATGTTTGTATGTATACCTCTGCTGGTTTTATTTGACACTTTTTTTTTACTTTGCTCCCACAGCTAGAGAAGAGGCCTGTAGCAGAGTGTGAAAAGCATTTGGATTGTCAATCCTGTCTGTTGGCTCATGATCCATATTGTGGCTGGTGTGTTCTTGAGGGGAAGTAAGTTCCTATTTGAAAACAACCTCATATTCATTATAGTGTTGTCAAAAGCACTTCGGTACCAAGTCGGTACTGAAATTTTAAAAATGTGACGCGGATTCGTAAACACCTGATTGGCCATTGTGTTTACATGCTCATCATATATGATTGGCAGGCATATGTATGTAGCCAATCACAGACATATCTGATGAGCGTGTGAAAACAATGGCCAGTCAGAGGTGTTTACAAATCCGTTCAACAGCACTCAAAGCGTCACATTTTTTAAAATTTCACTACCGACTTGGTACTGAAGTCGGTACTTTTGACAACACTAATTCAGAATGCTTTATTTTAAATAGTTGGTTACTTGAACTTGAACATTGTGTCTTTGTGCATCAGGTGTTGTTTGAGTAGTGAGTGTGTGCGTGGGGATCTGAAAGATCAGTGGCTTTGGAGCTTTGACATGGAGCAACAATGCCTGAGTATCAAGTATCTCAATCCATCCAACATCAGCCGAGAAGAGAGAAGAGATGTGCGTTTCAAATATTAACACATTTTTTAATAAATCCAGCTCAAATTGAATTCAGTACCACACCCTTACAGGATACATATATTTGTATAAGCTTGATTCACTGAAGTGACCATTATTGAGCGCACAAACAACTAAAACCACTTCTCCTCTCCTTAAAAGCATAATTTTAATCCTTACAGATCCCAAAAATATTCCATCTCTCTCTTTATTTTTTTCTTCTTTTAGATCTCTCTATCCATCCCTGGTCTTCCCATTCTGGAGCGAGGAGAGTTTTACTCTTGTGTCTTCAACGACAGGGCAAGTTTGGCTGTTGTAACAGAGACTGGTATCACCTGCTCTTCTCCACACATATATACATTGCCATCTGTGCCACCAGGTCAAGGTGAGAATATTTCCAGAAATAATCATGTCTCTGATGTATGTATAACACTTTTGTTTTGACACAGGAGGCCTGGTTAGGAAAAAAACATAATAATATAGAAACAAACATTGTTTTTCATAAGCCATTGAATGAGTGTCCTCCTTTTGACACAGAAATACTTGATTCAGTACTCAGTTTTGAGCATGACAGTGTAACCAGTCTGAGAGAGGAGCACTTCTAGACAAATGGTAGAAGTTTTAAGATGAAGTCATTTACTTACCCTTGTGTTGTTCTAATGCAGTATGCAGTTGTTTTTTGTATTTTTTTCGGACCACAAACGAAGGAATTTTTAAAAATCAACTATTTAAAAATCTGTGTACTTTCTTCACTGAGTTGAATATCTCCAGACAGGAACTCCATTTGTCTGATGACTACGGTGGCCGAGAAAGCTCAGCGTGCTGCAACTAAAGAAAACACATGCTAATAGAAGAAACATCAGCAGATTAAGAAAACATCATCTTCAGTGACTGGTGTTTTTTCTATTTGCATGCGTTTTCTTCAGTTTTGCACTCTCGGCCACCGTAGATGACAGTCAGAACGACAGTTGACAGATGTGAATGCAATAACTTCTTGTTGTGATGAGCACAGTAGATATATTAACCTCAGAGAAGAAAGTACATGGTTTGTATTTCATGTGTGGCGTTTTTATTCATCTTGATTTCTCACAACTTGTGTGCTTATTCTGGGTGAGGCAGAGTGAACTCCAGCACTAATAAAGAGTCATGAGTGCACAGTGAGCACGGGAGGTCAACGGCCAAGATCAGGATCATTCTGTGATACTTTACTTTTCAATATTTTTTTAAAAGCTTGATGCTGGTCGCTATTCACTGCCATTTTTATGGCGGGGCATTTTTTTTAAAAGTAAGTTGAGTAATTTAAGACTTCATTTTCATTTTAGGGTGAACTATCCATTTAAAGCAGTGTCTTCTTTGATGTTCCACAGAAAGTCATACAGATATGGAACAACGTGAGGGTGACACTTTAATGTCATTTTTCCTATTTCATTTCACAAACCACCATGAAGATTTTCAACTGAAATCAAAGAAACCTTCAAATGTGCTAGATGAAATCCAAGCAAGATCAAACCTAGCTGTAGTATTCTTGTCTATAAAGAGCAACCAGTGAGACAAACAATCAGATGAAAGTGACAAGCAATTGCTTCGTAACAATAATGAACTCTACATGATCACTACTTGCTAAACTCTTCTTCTTTCTTCTGAATCAGATTTTTTTACAGTCACTCTCTCTCTACGGTTCCATGATGTTGTTGTGACTTCTCGGGAATTCACCTTTTATGATTGTACAGCAGTCAAACATCTTGCAGGAAGCATGCCGTGAGTTGCAAACATGCACATATTGTGGGCACAAACAAACTGAATTCTACCCTTGTCAAAGACTCTTTGTAAAATCCACTGTTGCACAGTCTCTAAGTTTTAATTTGTCAATCAAACTAAGAATTTTTATTTCCTTCCTTCCTTCCGTCCTTCCTTCCACAGGTGCCATGGTTGTGTAAAGAGTCACTGGGGATGCAATTGGTGCGTGAAGCAACATATGTGTACCCACAAAGCTATGTGCGATGAGGGACTGATAATCTATAATGAACATGTAAGTCATTACATCACCAGCAATGCTTTCTCTCTATGCTTTTGTTGGATGGTGAAAATTAGTCTCAAACTTGAAAACAGTGTTTCCTATAGAATTCTGTTAACCCCCACCCCTGCTCCCCCAAATAATTGGTCCAAACTACAAATAATTGGTATTATTGGTAAATAATTAATTAAAAGAACCAGGAGGCAGATACAAATTATTCTTAACATCTAATTTCTGAATTAAATAAGGATATTTTATATTCCTCACATACATTGCTTTTTAAAAATGTATTTTACGTTTTGCACACCATGTCATAATTGCACATCTTGCACAATATTTTACGTCATAAGATGCTTGCTACCTCAAAATGGGTTTATAGATGGACAAATGTATTATTTACAAGTTTAGATCTTTGAATTTGTTGTGTTAGACAAATCTTGTTTTCAGACGAAATATTTGAGAATTCTTAAGAATATATTTTGTTTATTTAGAATATATATATATATATATATATATATATCTTCAATAACTTTTTTTGTGAATATAAGACTCATTCATTTATGAATCTGATTACACTAGCAATTATAGGATTAGCCAAATGCATGAATATAAATCTTGACTTCTTTGCAGTGTAAAAATATGGTTTTGAAATTATGGACATAGATCTTGAATACCAAGATCATTTTGTAATAGTTCCTTTTATAACCATCAATATTTACCTATTTATTTATTTAATTAGTTATTTTACTATTGTGCCTCTCTTGGTTTTTCCTGCATGTCTCACTCTTAGTGGAAATCTCTCCCTACCCTACCTCCTGCAACCAAAGCCTCTAGAGCTGCATTCATGACCTCACCAGTCACAACACACAAAGTCCCTGAAACCATGGCTCATACTAAAACTCAGACTACTGCCACCCCAATAACTGAAACTATAACTTCTACACTGGAATCATTAACCTCTCCTGCACTTGTGAAACCAACACCATCAACTCAGATTTCTTCCACTTTCAAGCTGTCTGCTGCGCCCACAAGTGCCTTTCTCCCCTCTTCCACAGCTGAGACCTTGGCTACCACAGAACAGCCAACTTCCACACTCTCTCTGCTAGAGGAGGTTCTCTCAGAAAAAGAGCTTCTTGTTACAGATATTGAATCAGTTGCTCTGAGGGAGACAGACACTGATGTGGTTACTCTTTCCAGTTTGGAAGCAGTTGTAAAAACTGAGTCGCCATCAGTCTTCGAAGCTGCTGAGGAGCAAAGAATATCATCGTCATCAGTTGAAACCGAGATAGTCACTCTCACAGAATTGCCACCATTAATGGAGCCAATCACACATGATACTTTGCTCACCAGCACCCCTCACATTTTGGCAGAAACATTGAATTTGACAAAGGAAACCCAAACTACAGTTTTACCTTCAAATCCAGAGCCAGACGTGTCTGATTCAGAATCCAATGACTTTTTGCCTATATCTGAGAGGGTGTCGCCTGCCATGCCTTCAGTGAATAGGATTGTCATCACTGACCGTGAAGTGGCTCGTTTGGTGCCAGAGGAAACTGAGGTGGAGGAACTGGTAGAAAACGACAACACAACATTTTCTGCAGCTACAATATTATCAGGGGATGGAGAATCAGACAGGGATCCCCCGGTATACCTCCATCTTCAGAGTACAGGCATGGATGCTGATTACCAGTATGACTCAGCAGATTTACCGGTAAGTCCAAACATTTAGAATTGATACCAAGCAAGATTTGTCTTTTCTTTACATTTTATAAGCAAAAAAAAAAATTCTTTCTTTAGTTACTTATACTTACTTATTTAAATACTTACATATTTAATAAATAAATAAACATCTTGACTACTTCCTCGTTTTCACTGGATGAGACGGCATAGTGCGATAACATTCACTGCCATATTTTTTGATTAACTGACCTGGGTTTTTTTAACAGGCTGATGAAGGCACATTTGTCAATTTGGGGGCATCGGCCTGCCCGTGTGTGGAGAAGATTCAAGGATCCTCTCTGCTTCCTGTCCTAACTCAGAGAAAAATCTCTCTGCTGGCCCGAAACTTGCATCTCTATCAGGTAAAAACAAACAAACAAACACCCAATTCTTTCTTAAAAAATATACATCTGTATTTAAAAAACATGTTTAAACATACACTTGTTCCTAGGACCAAGAACTGGCGTATGAGTGTGTATTGGTGATCGAGGGGCAAACTGTGGTGGTTGATGCAGATGTGACGCTGAACGAGGCAAACCCTTTGCTGTTTGACATCACTTGTCATGCTCACAAGGTACCACAACACAATTAAAAAAAAATCTCTACTCTATAATGGTTATCTGTTTTGTTGCATGCTCCAATGTGTTTGTCATTGTTAGTCTCATCTCCCTTTTTCTCATTTTAGATTCCTGTTGTCATGTATTTATGTTCGTTTTGGTTCCTATTGTTCACTCTCTGTGTTAGTTCCTGTTTTCTTAGTTGCCTAAAGGTGCATTCACGCCATATCGTAATTACTGTAACTACAAGATTCTGGCTCGTAAAAAGCATTCACGTCCTCATAAAGCTCGTAATTACAGTTTGTAAGCTGGGAGTTTTCTGAAAGCTCACACGTGTACTACGTAGCTGCTGTACCACCTGACTGCTGTACCACCTGACTGCTGTAGATTCATTTAGGCATTGATAGTGGTGCCATAGAAATGCATAATTCCCAGTCCGAGGACATGAACAGCTCCGAATATAATGTCACGTGTTGTCATCTCAAGTTTACGGTAATTACGCAGTGGCGTGAATGCAGCATTAGTTACTGATTTGTTAATTGATTAGTCACACCTGTTCCTTGTTTTCTACCTCATTGTCCTGTGTAGTATTTATACCCCTTGTTTAGTTCAGTCTTTGGTCTGTTCTTATCATTATATAAGTTGCTTTGCATTGTTCTTGTGGTTCTCCTGTGCTCTATTATTTTATTTTTTTTATATATTATTAATACTGACTGCTGCAAATAGATCCTTGCCTCTACTCTCCTGGTTTAAACCAACCTGTCACTCCCCTACAAAGCTGTCTAAGGCAAATGCCAACAGCAATATTTAAACATACAACAACAACAATAACAATGTAGCAGTTTCAAAAGCATGCTTCAGTGAGAAAAGACTGCAGTTTGCAGATGAGATTGATGCTCTCTCAAATTTTCTCTCTCTTTCTGCCTATCTGTTCTATAGTATTCCTATGCAGACCCAGTTAGAGAGTATAATGCCATGGTGTATGTAAAGAGAAAAGACACTTTTCATATTGACAGCACTGATCTTTATGGTGAGTATAATTCTTTAAATGCTCATGATGAGCTGTGTTTGTGCAAAACACACACACACACACACACACACACAGTTTGCTACCCTGCGTATATATAATTTAATGTTCCTATATATTAATGAAAAATGTTAGATTTGTTTTTTCTTACAATGACTTGCGTACAATAACTTGAATGGTTGAAATGAAGAAATTTACAAAGAAGTAATAGAACACCAGTATTCATGGAATGTTCCTTTTATTTTCTTCATTAATTAGTCTGTTCTGAGGTTGCTAAATAAAATTGTACAATTCTTTGAAAATCCAGTTACTGAATCTCACTTTTATATATTTGAATTTTACGGTCTATTGTAACTGTCTTGTAATTATTATATTCTGTGTGCTTTCTCTACTGCAGTGACATTATATAACTGTTCAGTTGGACACTCGGACTGTAGCCGTTGTCACACTGCAGATCAGAGGTACAGCTGTGTGTGGTGTGGGACCGGTTGCATTTACAGAGGTTCCTGTTCCCAGCACATCCAAATGACCTGTCCCGCTCCTCTCATTCATTTGGTTTGTTAAACTTTCTCAAACTTGACTAAATGCAGCATTATTTGGTATATATGCGGTTTGTAACTTTAACTGAAAGACAAGTATAAACAAAATTAATTTTGCTTTAGTATAACACTGACTACTTGGGGCCTAGTCTTTTCACTGTTCTGTTATTCCCCTTCTACGTTGCTCTCAAAGACAAACATTCTGACCCTACAATTAACATACAACACACACACAGAGTTTGAGGGAGTGGAAGCTGTGTGCGTATATATCTGTAAATGACTTATGTGACAATAGTTACATAATGCTCTACCATTTGGTACCTTCCAAGGACATAAAATAGTAATTAATACATTTAACAGATTAAAGGCCAGATTTATTAAACAGGGCAAATTAGTGTGAGACTGCAGTCCCATAAAAGTTCAGGTGAGAGTGGAACATTCTGAGGGTGATCTATTGACAATATGCAAATTCAACAACAGATTTCCATTTTCCAGTTTCCATTGTGCCTAATGCAATCTACCAAGAGCACCACAAAATAGCGCAGGGTAGCAAACAAGCAGAGCCAATGATAATCGGGTGCAGGTAATCTACTATCAATATAGTCGCAGTGAATTAAAAATTAAATAATGCATTAAATAATTAAGCATTAAATAATGCCTCAAATACCAGTAAATTGAATACTGCAAACCTTAATAAATCATGTTGTATGATTTATTTAAATACTCTTATCCCATAAATATTGCGTCTATAAGGGAAACTCCTACAAATGCATATTCAATAAGGTCAGCTGCAGAAAATAACTGTCCATGCCTTTTCTTTCTAATTTTTCACTAAGTAAATCTTGACAGTAGTTTTTAATGCCAAATGAAGGGTTTGCACTGGTGCAAGATGTTAGTAAATCTGGCCTTAAATGTGTTATATTGATAAGTATAAGCAATAATTAATGCATAATTATCAAAAGTAATTGTTTTTTTTTAAAATTACTTCTGAATTAAGGTCACACAGTCAAGTGCTAGCAATGCCACGGTCATGGTTTTGATTCCCAGGGAATGCATGATTACAGATTAAATGTACAGTATAACTTGAAAGCAGTGTAAGTCACCTTGGATAAAAGCCTCTTCCAAGTGTGTAAATGTAAAGCATATATATATATATATATATATATATATATATATATATATATATATATATATATATATATATATATATATATATATATATATCTCTCTCTATATATATATCTCTATATATATATCTGTCTCTAGGTGGAGCCTTTGTCAGGGTTGGTGGAAGGAGGCATCGCTTTAACTGTTTCTGGTTCTAACTTGGGACAGAAAGCTCAGGATATCCTTCAGTCTGTGACTGTTGCAGGTGTTCCTTGCACTGTTGTACCACATCTATATGAAATATCCACCAGGTAAGCACCATAGTACTATAGTATTATACTGATTAATAATAAAATAATATTTAATTAAATAATATTTGGTCTTTTTTTTTTTTCCCCTCTGTGTCTCGTGCATTTGTGTTTATGCTTGCTCTCCATTCTTTAGAATTATATGTACAACTACAGCCAGTGGAGAGGAGAAGTCTGGTCACATCTCAGTGAAAGTCTCTGGTGGAGGCTTTGGCCTGTCAAGTCAGAGATTCAGCTACCAGGTTAAATTGCATTTACTAGCAATATTAAAAAAAACTTCTTTTTTTTGTCTTTTTTTTCCAAAAACATATGACTTTGTCTTCCATGGGACACAACAGGGGAATATTCTGGCCACTGTATATATAACTCAATATAATGAAAGTAAAATTTAACAAAAAGCACAAAAGAATATCATAAAGGATAGCATTGTGTGACGAATAGATATACTGACTTATATTTCAGCCTGATCATCACAAAAAACGTATTGCTTCAGAAAACTTAGATATATACAATAGCACACAAGTTGTATGTTGGATTACTTTTTCAGTTATTTATAATACTTCTATTGTGTTTATGTGTCCTTTTTGAAGCTTGAACACTCTAGTCCTCATTCATTTTTTGCATAGAATTTCTCATTTTATGTTCCAATGAAAAAAGAAAGTCAAACAGGTTTGGAACAAATGATGAGTAAATAATCTCTTTGAATACTTTATATAATATGAATAGTAATTTTGTACTTTGGAATTTAAATCACTTGCCCCTGTGCATAAAACATGAGACTTTTGAACCTAAAGAAGTTCATAAACACATCTAAGGTTCAATTTCAGTGGGTATACTCTATACACCATATGGCATATTGTGCTTTTATACAGTTTAAAAGGTT
Source organism: Megalobrama amblycephala (assembly GCF_018812025.1). Lineage (NCBI taxonomy): Eukaryota > Metazoa > Chordata > Actinopteri > Cypriniformes > Xenocyprididae > Megalobrama > Megalobrama amblycephala. The sequence continues at coordinate 25,059,302 of NC_063054.1, forward strand.
GACTCTAAGGTTTCACCACATTCTAAAACATTGTAAATGCCTGAAGTCATATCTTACATCTTCCCTCCCTCTGTTATCCCTCCATTTCTTGTTTGTCATCTGATGCGCATTGGAACATTTTGTTATGTGAAGATGGTTGTTGTGGAATTTTTTAGTTCTTGGATGCAGAATTTCCTCTGATTGTATCTCTCATCTCTCATCTCATCCCTTAAGGACCCTAAGGTGATAGAAATTTCTCCTCAGAAAGGGCCACAGGCAGGAGGAACAACTCTGACAATCACAGGCAGAAATCTTTTGACTGGTCGTGATACTGATATCAGTGTCTTACTAGGAAATGTGCCTTGTTCATTGTAAGTGCTACGTATCACTATGGAAAACTGTCTCCTGTAATTTGGTGTAATATGAGTATTATCTGTGATTAGGAAGTTCTTTTATCCCTTTCTATCCCTCTGCAGAATATCAGGTGTTCAGGAGGACACTATCAAATGTCTGACTGGTGCTAGTAACAGGACAGGAGAGCATAGGGTGACTGTGCGGTATGGAAACAATGAGCGACATCTCCTTGACAATGACTACTTCTATACTCCTGACCCCAACATCACACAAGCCATGCCATCTAAGAGCTTTATCAGGTGTGTGTTTGGTTTTTACCTGCCTTATTACATTTACGGTTTTTTTATTTAGCAAACGCTTTTATCCAAAGTGACATAAAGTGTCAAGTAATGAATACAAAAAAAGCAAATCATCTTAAAGGGATAGTTCACCCAAAAATGAAAATTCTGTCATCATTACTCACCCTCAAGTTGTTCTGTACCTGCATGAAGTTCTTTCTTCTGCTGAACGTAAAGAAGATATTTTGAAGAATGTGGGTAACCAGACAGTTGCTGGTCCCCATTGACTTCCGTAGTATAGAAAATAAAATACCATGGAAGTCAATGGGAACCAGAAACTGTATGGTTACCTACATTCTTCAAAAAATCTTCTCTTGTGTTTAGCACAAGAAATAAATTCGTACAGTGCGTGTGGCTTTTCAAGTAGAGGTGTGCTGTTATTTTCTTTAAGACTTTACTTATTTGCCTGGCCTGGCAACTTAAAATGTTGCAAAAAAAAAAAAAAACAATCTTATAGACTTGCATTAAAGTCAAGCTGTGTCTAGGAACTTTTCCTTTAAAACTTAATTTTCACTTAATTTCTTCCTTTATGCAGCGGAGGGCGTGTTATTAAAGTTTTGGGCCATAACTTGGATGTGGTACAGAAGCCTCTGATGCGAGTAACGATGGTCCCCCCAGATTCCATTTCCTCCTGGAGGAGACGGAGACGAAGGAGAAAAACTAGAAATGTAACAGATGTGGAAGTGCAGGAAACAGACTGTACAGAAAACACACACTGTTCTATCAAAGAGGTATTTTTTCTTTGACTCAACCTTACTTAAACTTCACACAACACAAACTGAAAATTCAGTAGCAGATTTTGTCATCTATACTGTTTATAAACTGTATGCACAGATTAGTATATCGTTCACTCATTTTATGCCCACAGATTCATAACCCATGCCTTCAATTTCACAAAATTTTATTAAAAATGTAATAATTTGTTTGGATTTTTAAATTTATCTCAAGATTTTTCCAAATAAAACACTTAACATTCATCAGATTGGTCCAAAAAAGGTAACTAGTAACATAAATTTAAAGTATGTGAATACAGTTCATAAATTTGTAGCCATCTTCTCTCAATTTAAAAATATCTCCCCACTGCTTAATTCAAGGTGTAAAAAAACTGGTTGACATTTGTAATGAAGGTTCTTTGTGTAATGGGAAGGAAGAGGACAGGGATCGGCTTTGGGCTGCTGACAGTCTTTATTCTCACCAGAGAAAAATATCAAACACATAAACAAAAAGACGGTGCAACGCACACTCAATAATTCCACATCCAAGGACGGGCTTCACTCCACGACACGAGCACAGCTCACTCAGTCTGACTGTCAGCAGTCCCTCTCTCTCTCACACGCTCCTGCTTCTCCTGGCGTTTTATCCTGTCTCCACGCCAATTACTGGAACGAGAAACAGGTGTTCGTGATTTACATTCAACCCGTTCAATCACCGCACATCCCCAGACACTCCCTCCTGCTGCAGACCCCGCTAAACCACGCCCCCCTCGCCACATACCCCCACCGCCCGACTCAGGCCGGGGAGCCGTCCGGCCTGCAGCCCCCCCCCCCCATTTCTGGAGAGGAAGTCGGCCACAGCCATCTGAACACCCGGCCTGTGGATCACTTTGAATTTAAAAGGCTGTAAAGCAAGATACCAACGAGTGATCCGCGCGTTGGTGTCCTTCATGCGGTGGAGCCACTGCAGAGGGGCATGGTCCGAACAGAGGGTGAATTCCCGCCCCAGGAGATAATAGCGGAGGGTGAGGACGGCCCACCTGATGGCTAAACACTCTTTCTCCACGGTGCTGTACTTAGCCTCTCTCTTAGAGAGCTTGCGGCTAATGTACAGCACCGGCCGCTCCTCACCCTCTATCTCCTGGGACAGGACCGCACCCAGCCCTCTGTCCGACGCGTCTGTCTGCAACAAAAAGGGGAGAGAGAAATCAGGGGAATGAAGTAACGGCCCGCCACATAAAGCAGCCTTCACCTGGGTGAAGGCCTGCTGGCACAGCTCCGTCCACTGGACCGTATCTGGTGCATCCTTTTTAGTCAGATCAGTCAACGGGCTGGTGAGGTCCGAATAATTAGGAACAAACCTTCTGTAATATCCCGCCAGCCCGAGGAACTGTCTTACCTCCTTTTTGGTCTTGGGACGCGGACAGGTTGCAACCGCTGCTGTCTTATCAATTTGGGGACGCACCTGTCCATATCCCAAGTGGAAGCCCAGATACCTTACTTCCACGCGCCCAATTGCGCACTTCTTCGGGTTGGCCGTGAGCCCAGCCCCTCTCAGCGATCCCAGGACAGCCCTCAAATGCTGCATATGCCGCTGCCAATCATTACTAAAAATAATAATATAATCCAGATAGGCAGCCGCATACGCAGCATGGGGCCGTAAGATCTTGTCCATGAGTCGCTGAAAGGTAGCCGGTGCCCCGAACAGCCCGAACGGAAGGGTCACGAATTGGTGTAATCCAAACGGCGTCGTGAAAGCGGTCTTTTCTTTGGATAATGGAGACAAGGGGATCTGCCAATACCCTTTTGTTAAGTCCAGTGTCGAATAAAAGCGAGCTGTACCGAGCCGGTCAAGCAATTCGTCCACACGCGGCATTGGATACGCGTCGAATTTCGACACTGCATTCACCTTGCGATAATCCACACAGAACCGCACTGAGCCGTCTGTTTTGGGGACCAAAACTATCGGGCTCGCCCAGTTACTGCTGGATTCCTCTATTACCCCCATTTCAAGCATTGCCTCTAATTCTGCCTGAACCACTTTTTTTTTTGTGTTCAGGTAACCTATACGGCCGGCTGCGAATCACCACGCCCGGCTCTGTCTCGATGTGGTGCTGAATGAGGTCAGTACGGCCCGGTAGGGGAGAGAACACGTCGGCAAACTCAACCTGCAATTTGGAAACATCAGTGAGCTGTGAGGGCGAAAGGTGATCTCCCCCGGGGCCAGAGCGAGGGATTGTTTTTTTACATTCGCCTCTGGCCCGAGATCATCCTCTCCGCTAATCACCGTCACCAGCATCACTGACTCCGCCTCACTCCACTTTTTCAGGAGGTTGAGGTGATAAATTTGACGTGCCCCTCTCCTGTCGGACCGTATTACTTCATAATCGAGATCACCAACTCGCCGTGTGACCTCAAATGGTCCTTGCCACTTCGCCAGTAATTTTGAGCTTGACGTGGGGAGTAATACGAGCACTTTCTCTCCCGGTGCAAATTTACGCAGATTAGTTCCCCTGTTATACAACCGGCACTGTCTGTCCTGGGCTTGTAACAAATTCTCCATAGATAGCCGCCCCAAAGTGTGGAGTTTTGTTCTCAAGTCCAGCACATACTGAATTTCATTTTTCGATTGAGATGGTCCGTCCTCCCAAGACTCTCTTAGGACATCCAACACCCCGCGGGGGTGGCGCCCAAAGAGAAGCTCGAAGGGGGAAAACCCCGTGGAGGCTTGCGGGACCTCTCGCACAGCGAACAACAGGGGTTCCAACCATTTATCCCAATTTTTGGCGTCTTCTTGAACGAACTTACGAATCATGGATTTAAGCGTGCGATTAAAACGTTCGACCAGCCCGTCCGTTTGTGGGTGAAAGACGCTGGTTCGAATCGATTTAATGCCCAACAATTCGTACAGTTCGCGTAGCGTACGTGACATAAACGCCGTGCCTTGATCAGTGAGGATTTCTTTCGGAATCCCCACTCGGGAGATTAAACTGAAGAGGGCGTCCGCAACACTCTTAGCGGAAATGTTGCGGAGAGCCACTGCTTCTGGATATCGTGTTGCATAATCCACAATGACTAATGCAAAACGATGCCCTCTCGCTGATCGCTCTAATGGCCCGATGAGGTCCATGCCAATTCGTTCGAAGGGGACCTGCATTAATGGAAGGGGGCGCAAAGGCGCTTTTGGAGTGGCCGGAGGATTTACCAGCTGACATTCACGACAAGACGCGCACCACCTGCGCACGTTCTCGTGAATGCCCGGCCAAAAGAATCGGGTCATGAGGCGATTTAGTGTCGCTGTTTGTCCTAAGTGTCCAGCCATTGGGTTAGAGTGAGCCGCATGGAAAAGCATTTCCCTGCGGCTCTTTGGTACTAACAACTGGGTTGTATCTTCTTTTGATTGAGTGTCTTGGGTCACTCGATACAACCTATCTTTAATAATCGCAAAATAGGGATAAGTTAGTGGTCGTCCAGGCTGGAGAGGCTGACCGTCAATTGTGCTGACCCTCTCAAACGCATTTTTCAGCGTGTCATCGTGAGACTGCTCCAGGGGAAAATCATCACGGTCCGAGAGAATCAGTCTCCCGATCCCGCTCGGTTCCCCTGAGGCAGTCACCACTGGTCCCCGGTCAGTCTCCCCCGCCTGCACTCGCACTTCCTTTCCCCGCGTACATTTACTCCAAGAGGCACCCGAGCATAAATGTCCCAATAATTTATTAAATGCGGGCCAATTCGTCCCCAAAATTATCGGGTGCCGGAGGTGCGGATTAACTGCCACCTCCACACTATGCTTTTGACCCCTAAATAGAATCCCGACTGACACCAACGGATAACTCGCGATATCCCCGTGCACACACCGTACCTTAACCACGCGGCCTGTATCCAATGCCCCGGATGAAATCAGGCTTTGATGCACGGAGGTTTGGTTACAACCCGAGTCCACCAAAGCCTGATATGTACCCCCCTTGATACTCACTGGTATCTGGTACTGACCAGCCTGACCGGGGGCGACCTGCAGGTCGTCCGGGACCCGGATCAATGTCCCCACCTCCATCACTGGACACCGGTCTATGAAGTGATCCGGGTCCCCGCAACGCCAACAGGCCGGCCCAGACCTGCCCGCCGCTCCAGTGGCGGAGAACGGGCCGAATGATTGGCGTGGAGAGAGGGGAGAAGCAGGCGCGGGGTCCAGCCCGGCGGTGGCCAGTCCCGCCCCCCTGGGCGGGGCTCTTGGCGCCACGAACTGCCGAGAATCCGTTCCACCCCGCCCCCGGGGCGGAACACGAGGCGGGCCGGGCGGACGGGACCTAGGTAGAGGGACAGGTTTAGAGAGAGAGAGGGGAAGAAGAGAGGGAGAGAGAGAGACAGATGGCAGGGGTTCGCCGACCCCTGGGCACGCCACCAAGTGGTCCTCCGCCAATTGGATGGCCGAATCCAGCGACGTGGGCCGGTGGCACTGGACCCACTCGGCGGTCTTCTTTGGGAGCCGAGTGGTGAACTGTTCCAGCACCACGCGATCGATCATTTGCTCCGCGTCGCCTCCGTCGGCCATCAGCCATTTGCGGCACGAGTCCCGGAGCTGTTGGGCCAACACGAAGGGCCGGCCCGCCTCCCCCAGCTCTAGAGACCGGAAGCGCTGACGGTGCTGCTCGGGGGAGCGGCCGACCCGCTGCAGGATGGCCCTCTTGAGGTCGTTGAAGACCAGGAGGTTCTGGATGGGCAGCTGCTGCGCTGCCACCTGCGACTCGCCCGAGAGCAGCGGGACGAGCCGCATGGGCCACTGGTCCCGGGGCCAACCTGACACCTCGGCAGACTTTTCAAATAGGTCCAGGAAGGCCTCCGGGTCATCTTGCGGGCCCATCTTCTGCAGTGGCAGCGGGAAGGGGCCAGCAGCTGCCGCGCTGGTCTCCGCGGGAACCTCCCGGTCTATCCAGCTCCGGAACCTCTCGCGGTCCTCCTGCTGGCCCTGGACGATCGCCTCGAAGCGGCGCTCCTGATCCTGGCGGAGATCTAGCAGGGCCCGATGTTGCTCTTGATGGAGGGCCGCGAGGGATGCGATGATGTCCGCAAACGGCGTCCCAGCGGCGGAGGTTGCCTGCATGGCGGCGGCTTCCGTCTTCCTTCCCGGGTTTCGGCACCAGTGTAATGAAGGTTCTTTGTGTAATGGGAAGGAAGAGGACAGGGATCGGCTTTGGGCTGCTGACAGTCTTTATTCTCACCAGAGAAAAATATCAAACACATAAACAAAAAGACGGTGCAACGCACACTCAATAATTCCACATCCAAGGACGGGCTTCACTCCACGACACGAGCACAGCTCACTCAGTCTGACTGTCAGCAGTCCCTCTCTCTCTCACACGCTCCTGCTTCTCCTGGCGTTTTATCCTGTCTCCACGCCAATTACTGGAACGAGAAACAGGTGTTCGTGATTTACATTCAACCCGTTCAATCACCGCACATCCCCAGACACTCCCTCCTGCTGCAGACCCCGCTAAACCACGCCCCCCTCGCCACAACATTAGATTATTCATAAGTACCTTATGAACTGTTAATTTTGAATTAAGAACCATGTAGTTGCAATCTGATTTGATTTTACATCTGAAAAATATCTGTGGTGAGTGCATTGGTTACCGATTGGTACGGAAGAGGATTAGGGCCAAGCAATAATAAAAAAATAAAACCATCTTGAGATTGAAGTTGTTAAATTTCGAGAAAAAACTCGTTAAATTTCGAGGAAAAAGTCGAGATAAAATGTTGAGAATAAAGTCATTAAATTACAAGAAAAAAGTTGTTAGATTATGAGAACAAATTCGTTAAATTATGAGAAAAAAAGTCGTTAAATTTCGAGGAAAAAAAGTCGAGATAAAATGTTGAGAATAAAGTCATTAAATTACGAGAAGAAAGTCATTAAATTATGAGAACAAATTCGTAATTTAACAAATTTGTTCTTGTAATTTAATGACATTTTTCTCATAATTTAACAAATTTGTTTTGTAATTTAACGACTTTTTTCTCGTAATTTAATGACTTTATTCTCAACATTTTATCTCGACTTTTTTCTTGAAATTTAACGAGTTTTTTTCTCATAATTAAACAAGTTTATTCTCAACATTTTATCTCGACTTTTTCTTGAAATTTAACGAGTTTTTTCTCGTAATTTAACACGTTTATTCTCAACATTTTATTTTTACTTTTTTCTCAAAATGTAACAACTTAATCTCGAGATGGTTTTATTTTTTTATTATTGCTTGGCCCTAATCCTCTTCCGTAGATTGGTGTTACTTTTGTTGACTGTTACGCATTTATTCATTCAGCAGACTCTTTTATCCCAAGTGACTTTGAAGTTAGAAATTCAGAAACACTTTTCCTGTTCTAAAATAAATCTGTCTCTTTGATTCACAATGGGTTTAAGATCATTTAAATCAATACATTATTTGATCATGAAAGTGTTTTATTAGTATTATAGATGGTCTTTGTTGAACGGTCTACATAGTTAAGCATAATTTTGTCTGAAATATTTTGACTTACACAATGTTGTCTCTTTCTCTTGTTTTCATTTTCTCTGTAGTTTGAGGAGCATTGTGAGGTGAAAACCTCGTCTTTGTTGTTGTGTCGGACCCCTGGTGTAGACCCTCAACTAGTTGGTGGTCATATGCAGGTTGAGTTTTTGTTGGATAACTTGCGCTTTGACTTCAACTCTGTCAGCCAATCACCTTTCACCTATGAGCCAAACCCAACCCTGCACCCGCTGAACCATCGTGATCCCACAAAACCATATCGATACAAACCTGGATCAGTCATATCTGTGGAGGTTAGTGGGGTTTTACCGTTGTAATTTTTTCATTTTATACATTTCCAACACCATGACCATTCATAGATTTTAGTCACACGTGGAGACCTAGAGGACAAAACATTCATAGAACTGCGGCACAGGCATGTCAATTTTTCGTCTGTTACAAGCCAGAAATATTTAGCTCACCTCTCAAAAGAAGAAAAACAAGATATGTGAACAAAATTCAAGTTTTGGGCATATAAAGCACCCTCTACAGTATTTCAATCACTTAAGTGCTTAAAAGGATAGTTCACCCTCAAATGAAAATTCTGTCATTTACTCACTCTCATGTTGTTCCAAACTTGTATAGATTTCTTTCTTCTGCTGAACACAAAAGAAGAAATTTTGAAGAATATGGTGCAACCAGACAGTTGATGGGCTCCATTGACTTCCATAGTATGGAAAAAAAATACTATAGAAGTCAGTGGGGGCCCATCAACTGTTTGGTTACCGACATTCTTCAAAATATCTTTTGTGTTCAGCAGAAGAAAGAAATTCATACAGGTTTTGAACAACTTGAGGGTGAGTAAATGACAGAATTTTCATTTTTGGGTAAACTATCCCCTTAAAGTGCCTTAATGTACAAAAACAGTGATTTTTAATAGATCAAATTCAGTATACAGCTTACTGATGATGCTTACTATATACAGGTGAGCCGATGAGCCCAAAATATGAATTGAACATGCTAAATGGTTTAGCGATTTCTTTATAATAGATCTTTGGCGAAACACTTAACATGAAACTTTGCATGTTGTGTTTAGTAGTATGCATCATTATATAATAAATTTAGTCTTTTAAAGGATGAGTTCACTTCAGAATTAAAATTTTCTGATAATTTACCCCGTCATCCAAGATGTTCATGTCTTTCTTTCTTCAGTCGAAAAGAAATTAGGAAAGAGGAATAATGGTCTTGTCTAGTGAAACAATCGGTCATTTTCTAAAAAAAAAAAAAAAAAAAAAATTATATACTTTTTAACCACAAATGTTCATCTTGGACTAGCTTTGCGATGTCGCCGTGCATTACGTAATCATGTTGGAAAGGTCACGTGTGACGTAGGCGGAAGTACAGCGGTAGGGTGAAAAACTCTGATTTTCTCCTTCAACTTCAAAATCGGCTGACATTGTTATTTTACTTTTTTTTTTTTCTTTTTTTTTTTCTCTTTTTTTTTTTGTAAAGGTCGTTTGTCTTTGCACGTTCGCTTTGTAAACACTTGCTCGGTACTTCCGCCTATGTCACGTGTGACCTTTCCAATGTGATTATGTAATGTGTAGCACATCGCAGAGCTAGTGCAAGACGAGCATTTGTGCTTAAGTATATAATTTTAATTTATTTATTTATTTTTTTAGAAAATTACAGATCATTTTGCTAGATAAGACACTTATTCCTAGTCTAGGATCATGTAGAGCCCTTTGAAGCTGCATTTAATTTTAATTTGGACCTTCAACCCATTGGTAGCCGTTCAAGTCCATTATGGAGAAAAATCCTGAAATGTTTTCCCCTTAATTTATTTTTGAATGAAGAAAGACATAAACATCTTGGATGACATGGGGGTGAGTAAATTATCAAGAAATTAATTCTAAACTAATTCTTTAATATCACTGTTTTACTATATTGGTACTTAGTACAAACCTGGTAAAAACGAATGGGGGTCAATGGGGCCTTGGTTTGCCCTCCAGGTGGATGTTCCTATAAGTATGCGATGTCACGTGAAAACTATAAACTATATTTTTTTCCTCTTTTTTCTTTTTTTTTTCTTTCTTTCCATATTGTCAATATCGATTCATTCAAATGGGCTAATTGTCTCATTTCCATTAATGTAATTATCCAGTCTCAGCATTCAGCGGTCAGATATTTCCCAATATTCACAATGCTGTGTATCAGAACATTCATCCAGTTAACTGAAACTGGTGCTACTTTGATGTCTCTTGTATCACACTGCTGGATCTCTCATTTCATCCAAATGTAACTCGCACCATCTTGCATCTGTTATCAATTGTATTGAAAATGATCTCAGGGGACCTCAGAATTAATATGACTGTAATATTGTTGGAGTTTTTGTCTTTTTGCTTGGTTAAAATATAATACAGGTAATTTTCGTAAAATATAAGCCCTCAGGGTGATGCTAGGATCTGCGGTAAATACTGTTGTCAGGATTTATTTTTTGATAATGACTAGGTCACTTTACATTATCACGCACTTATTACTTATTACTCATGTTTAAAAGCTTAATCTCATGTTTCTTCTTTTAACTGTTTCTTGCATCCCTTTTTTTAATTATTTCCGCAGGGTGAGAATTTAGACTTGGCCATCTTTAAAGAGGAAGTAGTAGCACTGATTGGTGAGGGGGTTTGTACTGTTAAAACTTTGACACATAATCACCTTTATTGTGAGCCACCACCCCAGCAGCCCCCGCTCTCCCTCAGGCATGGACGCAAGCGAGAGGGAGCTGAGGCCTTTCCAGAATTTATAGTAAGCATGAAACCAACACCCTCTCAACACACACAGACTGAGCTTAACCCTGTAAAGCCTACTGTATTAGATTTGATATGCAAATTTCTAAGGCCTCTAAATTATCAACATGATAAAAACTTTGCTTAAAAAGTCTGACAAATATGATACATCAGGCTTTTGAGGAATGTTTATATATGTACATCTCGCAATCATTGGTGTACCATGTTGTATTATATATTTTACCCCTACAATAAAAACCATCATAAAAACCAATCATTTAAATATCATCTTACTAAAACATATTATTGGGAGTGTGGTTGTAACTTGCTTTTTTGCTGTGGATATTGTATTTGTGTGTAATAGTGTGTCTGTCTGTATGCAGGTGCATATGGGAAACCTGAACTTTTCACTGGGACAAGTGCAGTATGATTCTCTTAGTCACTCCATATTTCCACTGGTGGCACAGATTGGGGTTGGAGCAGTTGCTTCTCTTGTTGCTCTTATTGTACTTATCATCGTGTTTATATACAGGTTTGTATGATATTGTGAGAGAATGTGCTTATACGGTGTTGTGAAAAAGTTAGTACCCTATAAAGAATGTAGCTTTTTTTCAACATATTTCGACATAAAGTTATTGGACATATAATTTTGACTCTTAGGGTGTACATTTGATACACACTACCTATGGCCAGTCCGTCCGTGAATGCAAGAATAATGCAATAAACCATTATGGAAACATTTATGGATTGGTGTATTAATGGAACTGATTTTGTGTTGTCTTATTCTTCTTCTCAGGAGAAAGAGTAAACAGGCTCTGAGAGATTATAAAAAAGTTCAGATCCAGCTGGAGAATCTAGAGACGAGTGTGAGAGACCGCTGCAAAAAAGAGTTTACAGGTAATTTATAGGTACATTAAAGGTGCAATGTCTAAATTTTAGGAGAATCTATTGACAGAAATGCAATATAATATACATAAATATGTTTTCAGTGGTGCATAAAGACCTTACACAATGAACCGTTATGTTTTTATAACCTTAGAATGAGCCATTTCTATCTACATACATCGCGGGTCCCCTTACATGTTAAGTCGCCATTTTGCTCCGGCATGTTTCTACAGTAGCCCTAAACGGACAAACTGCTCTACAGAGCGCGTTTGCTTGACTGGCTGCTCTCTGCTGTCTCAGACAACGACATCTTTGTCCTGTGTTGGTCACCTCACCGTTAGATGCCATTAAAATTTACACACAAGGATAATATCAGAGGATAGTTAAAAGATTTTATTGATATTAAGTTAAGGAATAGTCACAAGTGAGGCTGAAATCTACGGAAGAGGATTAGGGCCAAGCAATAATAAAAAAATAAAACCATCTTGAGATTAAAGTTGTTAAATTTCGAGAAAAAACGTGTTAAATTTCGAGAAAAAAGTCGAAATAAAATGTTGAGAATAAACTCATTAAATTACGAGAAAAAACTCGTTAAATTTTGAGAAAAAAGTCGAGATAAAATGTTGAGAATAAACTCATAAAATTATGAGAATAAAGTCATTAAATTACGAGAAAAAAGACGTTAAATTATGAGAACAAATTCGTAATTTTAAATTCTCATAATTTAATGACTTTATTCTCAACCTTTTATTTTGACTTTATATAAACTTTTAAATTTAACAACATTTTTCTCATAATTTAACGAATTTGTTCTCGTAATTTAACAACTTTAAAAAAAACTTTCTAAATTTAACAACTTTAATCTCGAGATGGTTTTATTTTTTTTATTATTGCTTGGCCCTAATCCTCTTCCATAGAAATCTAATCCGTCATTCATAAAAAGAAAATATACACCTGCTCCAATGATTTATGTTTATTTCACAGTGATTAAAATAGCAAATAAAATGATTCCATTTGGAAATATCGTCACCTTGGAAATATAAGGTTCTATCTGACATTTTTGTCAAAATTGAGTTATTCAGATATTCTTTTTCTGTGACTTATTTACATTGTGATGTTTTTTTTAAGTTGTGCACATTTTGGGATTTTTTTTTTTTTTTTTTTTTTAGAAAACAAAAATGGTCTAACCACAAACAAGTATGGAATGGAAAAACTTTGAAAGTCAATATCTTAAAACTGCTCAGAATGCAGACAGAACCTTATAATTCCTAGGTAGCGATATTAGTCAAAACATAGTCCACTTGTTCCCCAGCTTCTGAGAAATGATTTAATTTTGAAACATTTAAACAAATTACAAATTATTAAATTACAAATACCATTGCAGTATTTGCCATTCATTAATTTTCTAAAACAGTCCCTCATGTAAAGCTGACCTTTGTATTTTTAAACTTTCTCAGACCTGATGACTGAAATGATGGATATGTCGAGTGATCTGGTGGGATCAGGAATTCCTTTCTTGGAGTACCGTATGTATGCTGAACGCATCTTCTTTCCTGGACATCGTGAGTCCCCGCTTCACAGAGACCTGGACGTGCAGGAGTGTCGGCGGGCCACGGTGGAGCAGGGACTCATTCAGTTATCTAATCTCCTCAACAGCAAACTGTTCCTCACAAAGGTAGCTGAAATTAATACATTTTCCCTCACTTTTGCCCTGTTAGAGTTCTCTCCTAAATTTACCCATTACTTTATTCCCAACAGGAAACATTTTAGAGATGTTTAAACCAGGCATATTTCTTAACGTGATGAAACACACCACAATTAGTGTATTATCTGAGCTCAGAACATGTTTTAACCTGACAGCATCTTATAATGTAAAGTGTGCAGTGTGAGACTCTGAAAACACATTGAAACGTGACACAATGGCCAGAAACGTCCATCTGATGCATGTGTACTGTACAGCGAGAACAACAGTTGTACAGATGGCACTAAAATAGCGGAAACTGACACTTAATGCACTTTGCACAGTGGTCCAGTAGCCCCTCACTGCAGAACACACAAGATCCAGTGGGTGGAGACGGGTAGGTTAAGGGATATGTAAAGTGGGAGGAGTTAGATCTAGATCCACGGGGTGGAGATGGGTAGGTTTAGATCCAGGGGCCGGAGAAGGGTAAGTTTAGGGATATGTAAAGTGAGAGGAGGTGGATCTAGATCCAACACTGCCCCCTGAATCTCGTGTTACTGCAGACAAAACTTTGATTCAAAGGAAAGTTTTGGAAGAATTAAAAATGTTTGTAATTTTAACAAAATAAGAGGCATCATAAGAATTGCGTTTTGTTTTTTTTAGTACTGTCCTGAACAGGCTATTTCGGTAATGCTTTATTTTACAGTGTCCTGTTACATGTTATTACTATAGTTATAACAGTAAATTATGGATAATTACTAGCAACTAACCCTAAACCAAGCCTATAGTAAGTACATGTTGTTAATATTGCTCAGTACCTATTTGTGTAATTACAATGTAACAAAGATGCCTAAAATACAGTGTAACCGCTATTTCACAAAACAGATGATTACATAGCCCACATAACAAAATAACTGAACTTACAGAAATGTCCCCATTCAAAAGTTTAGATACGCTTGATTTTTTTAATACTGTCTGTTGTTACCTTGATGACCCACAACTGTCCCTAATTGATTCAAAAATCCAAGACCTGCACATTCTTTGGTTTACCACTGTCTTCTGCATATTTGAACCCTTTCCAACAGTGAATGATTTTGAAAAGTGTTCAATAATAACTAAATACTGCTTTCCATCTTTTTATATGAATTTTCTCATGTTTCTTTCCTACAGTTTATCCACACTCTTGAAAGCCAGAGGACATTTTCACCCAGAGACAGAGGATATGTGGCATCTTTGCTCACTGTGGCTCTTCACAGCAAACTAGAGTACTTCACTGACATACTCAAAACCCTGTTGAATGATCTGGTGGAACAGTATATTGCCAAGAACCCTAAACTCATGCTCCGAAGGTAAGAATGATGGATTAACTGACATTAGAAGTACTGTACTAATTTATGAATCAACAAAAGTGACTGTATGATTGAGGCTTTAATTCTCTTCTCAGAACTGAGACAGTAGTTGAAAAGCTTCTGACAAATTGGATATCCATCTGCCTCTATGCTTTCTTAAGGGTGTGTATGAAAATTGTTTTTTAATACATATATTTACTGTGGATAAAATTAGATATTTTGTAGATGAGACATTTGAATTATTTTATTTTGATGACACAAATATGCAGTTTTGTAAAATACTTTTCCAAGAATGTAATTATCCTCCTGAGACCCCCAGAATGCGTTAATTGAAATTTACTGAACTAGGAGAGTTGTTATGGATAGTTGGGAGAATTTTAAAATGATTTCTTAGTGTTTTATTGAGTAGATTATATATGTCATATTGTCATAAATGATTGTATTTCTGCTCCATGTGTTCAGTATTCTGCTGGTGAGTCTCTGTACATGCTCTTCAGAGCGATTAAACACCAAGTGGATAAAGGACCTGTGGATGCAGTGACGGGCAAAGCCAAATACACCTTGAATGATAACCGCTTGTTGAGAGAGGATCTGGAATACCACACTCTGGTTAGAATTTTTTAACTGAATGTCTGTCTTATACAGTATTAGTGCATTAGTCTAATTTGGTAATCAGTGTGTCCACTTTTTTCCCCCTTCACAATGTTCGTTTACACTTTAATTAAATGTGTCATTAACTATGTTTCCATCCAAAGTTGCGCACAAACTTGTGCACAAAATCACAATAAAACATTTCGCATTAAAACATTTCGCATTAAAACATTTACGAATTAGTTACCCTTTCCATCCCATGTTCGAAATTATTATTGGTTTACTTGGTTTCCTTGTTTATTCAGTAAATGTGTTTTCATTGTATTTTATTTGCATGTCAGATAAAAAAAAAAATCCACCTCAATTGAGTTGAGTGGCATTTTTTTATGCAATATCCCAAAATGCTCATAAAAATAGGTGGATGGAAATATAGCTAATGTTACAGTGTAATTACACAAATAATTAATATTAATTAACAACATGTACTTGGTTAGGTTTAGAGTTTGGTTTAGGGTTAGTTGCTAGCATAATTTACTATTACTATAGTAAGTACATGGACACTGTAAGATAAAGTGTAAATATTAATGTAGATTTAACAGATTTCTGCCAGTAAGTTTCCCAAAGTATTGTATGGGCAGTTTCATTAGTGGTTCAGGCTGCAGGATTGCCAAATGACTAAAGAAACATTTTCAGCATGATTGTGTAAAACTGTACATTTCTTGTCTTTTACCATCCTCTGCTACTTATACCAACAACGGAAATAAGAGCAGTTAGAATAGCAAAATATGTGGGTGAGCATTGCGATACTGTGACTATATTGTACTGCAATAGGTAGCACTTCAAAGTTAATACTTAAAGCTGCAGTCCATAAAATGTTTTGGTCAAAAATGATCCAAAATCAATTTTTGAGCAAGTACATAACCAGCCAGAGTTCAAAACTACTTCCTTACTAGAGATGAGCCGGATACTCGGCTGAAACGAGTATCCGGTACGGATAAAGCACTTCTGCAGAGTACGAGTAATACGAGTCAATATCTGTGCTCGGATTGAATGAAAATCATCATTGGGTAGCTGATTGTGTCAGCGTTCTGTGATAAGCTAGTCACAGCGCCCCTCCCCTACACACATACAGATGTATTGTGTTGCTGTGTCTCGCTCTGCTCACTCACAGTCACACACAGAACAGCTCTCTGTCTCTCCCTCAGGCCGGGTTTACAACTGGCTGCAACGCGGCTACCGGAGCTGATACGCGGCCACTCTAGTCAATGCTCGTGTTTACACCAGCCGCGGCACGGTGCGTTTGAGAAGCGTCACAGAAGCTTCAATATCAATATCAGTGTAAACGAGGGGTCAGTCACTCGGGTTCGCGGGTCTTTTCCGTTAACGTTTAGGGTTTCTTCAGCTTTTTACGTCGGGTTGTAACGTTAATAATACGTACTTACTAACCAGTAGAGTTCTGGTAAACGTGGGTTCGTTCAGATGTGGTGCTTGCTTGGTAGAATCTCTAACTAGTAACTGACACCAAGTGTGTGTCTGACACGTTTTTGCTGTTTTCATAAAAACATAAAGGTAGTAAGCTAGTGTTATAAATATTACAAATTAATTATTAAGCTACACACACACACACACTTGGTGTGGAAATAAAAAAATAAAAAAGAACCAAAAAAAAAAAAAATCACACTGATCATAAAAAAATTAAAAGTTAAAAAAGAAAGTTATGTTGTTCATTACATTTTACTTCATAATTGCACTGCATTGTTTTGTTTTCATTGTTGCAAAACTTGTTCTGTAATATAGTTCGTTTGCTATCGTGATCAAAACCATTGATCTGAAGCTCAATCCTGATGCTGTCCTGTAAATATTTTTCTAATCAGCAATAAATATAACAATTTCTGATCAACCCATATCAATTGCATGCTTAAAATAACATACCGGTTAAAGCCCCGCCCATTTCAAGACAAGTCCCGCCCGCTTCCGGGTTAGGCCCCACCCACTCCGAGTACAGATACAGATAATTCATATGGTTAACAGATACAGATACAGAAACAGATAATGCTGTACTCGCTCATCCCTATTCCTTACCTTAGCCTGATTCACAACTGTAAGCTTCTAATAATGTTTTCTAATAAGTGGTACTGATGGGTTTCCGCAGGAAATTCGTCACTTGTCTTTGCGTCATTACATCACGTCTGTTTACATAAACAAGGAGACCCAGCTAGTAGGCTATGTGGCATGTGGGCAGGTGCAGGTGGCGGATCATTTATAGCCTTTTCTCAAATGGCAATCATCAGTGACAACTGGAGATTCACCCGTAGTCAAAAGCAAAAGACTTCGGACTGCACAGTGGCTACAGAAATTGAAATCTACATGTAATGCTAATACACAATAAATACATGCAGTCAAGCAATTCTGATGTTGTTAACATTAACAATTTAAGAATAAAGTATAACAATAATAATAATTTGCACAGTTTTAAGTGATCCGAGCCAAGCAATCGTTAGATATAATCACCATTGGCAGCGCGATTTATTGTAATGCTTTTTTTGTCTCAGTTGTTCAGAACAAAAGTGTCAGATTTGTTACTTGTTCAGATGACATTTTCTGGTGAAAATTCTTATTTTGGTCACTTTTAAGACTACAATCTGTGATTCCAAAGTTTAGCATTCACACCGATGTGGTGACTGACAGCAAACATTAGATTCATCCACGGTGAGGAGCCGTGCCGATGCACAGCCTACATAAAGATAATAATTCCACAAATAACTGCAATTGCAGGTTTCAAACAGAGATGGCGACAAAGAGGCGAAACTTATGAACTGCAGCTTTAATCAAAACTAGTTAGCAGCACATCATTTATAACTGAAATGGTTTAATAACAGCATTTGGTACCCAGTATTAATCATACCCAGCATATATGTAGAATGTTATCTGGGAGAAAGAGATGGAACGAGTCTAGGAGCAGAGCCCCAAGACTAGAGCTAGAGAAGAGAAGAGAGCCAAAGAGAAGGACCCAAGATAAGAGAAGAGCCAAAGAAAGAGACAGTGCAACACTTACAATCTTCTTTTATCCCTTCCGTCACCATGTGACTAAAAACAAATATGAGACATGCAAACTGACCAATCGCTTCCCCCACCGTAGTAAAGGTGTGACAATTAGCACTGCACTATCAGCACCTGTTGAGCCTTTAGGAATTCCAAATAGCCCTTGCGGTTAGACAAAGGGGGTTGGAACAGGAAAGCAGAAGTCTTTGTTGTTTTTTCAACCTTACTGTATAATTGGAGGATGATTGTAGTTGTCTTCACTGAACTGTTAATTCATGTCAGGCTATTTAGACTCCAGTTTTCTGGTTCTGATAAACTGACTGCAAATAGGGAAAAACACAGGGTTCAGCAGTTTTAGCATCTCAGATGAGCCTGACTGCATTTAGATCACAGAAAAACCACTCCAAAACACTGTATGTTCTTGTTTTCCTGTTTAAATTGCTGTTCATTGGTTCCCTTTGCTAGTTTGTTTCTGTGGTTACCAGTCATCTTCACCTGTGTCTTGAGTTCCTCATTTACTTCCTCATTATCCTCATTTATTTAATACCATATGTTTCCCCAGTTCCTTGTCAAGTATTGTCTTTACATAGTATGTAAAGCTGTTGTGTTTATGTTCTTTGATCTTTCTCCATGCTTTTGTCTTAAATTATCCTGGTTATTTTGATTAAAGTAAAACTGCAATTAGATCCTCTGCATCTCCTCATCCTTGCCTGAACCCACTGTGACAGGTGGAGGCAAAAGATTATATAAATTAAGGACTTGCAAGAATTATGCAACTGTGAGTGTCAACACATTGCTGTCTCTTACACATCAACACAGATGTGCAGTTTAAACAAATCATAGTCAACCAGAACCCAATGTTTTAGAAAGAAAATGGGAAAAATGACTGGGACATTTAAAATAAACATACCAGTTCACAAGATTTATTACAGAATTGTAGGCAGATTTTATTTGTGCTGACATAAAATTTAGATAATAAAAATGTGATTTTTATTTAAAAAATACTTAATTCTCTTTCTCTCATTCTTTTCCTCTTTAGACAGTGAATGTCTTGATGCAGGGAATAGGTGCGAATGAAGCTCAGCCAGTTGCAGCTAAAGTTTTAGATTGTGACACTATAACCCAGGTGAAAGAGAAGATACTAGACCAGGTGTACAAGGGCACCTCATACTCTCATAGACCACATACTGACTCCGTGGATTTGGGTGAGAACATTCATTCTGTACATGTCTGCCCTCTTTCTTTCATATCAACTGTGTCCTCTCTAGTTGTATTCATTTATTCATTCTTTGTTTGTTTCTTTTAAACTTTTCCTGTCTTTAAATTTACACATTGTTTTTAATGTTCCTTGGACATTTCCAGAATGGCGCTCAGGTGTAGCAGGTCACCTGATCCTCTCAGATGAAGACCTAACATCTGTGGTTCAGGGCAACTGGAAACGCCTCAACACGCTCCAACATTATAAGGTATAACACAACCAAGCAGTCAAGTTGTTGGTAAATATATGTGAAAAACGCTATTCCTGTATAACAGGGATGGGCAACTTTGGTCTTGGAGGACCACTGTCCTGCAGAGTTTAGCTCCAACCCTGATAAAAACTCACCTGCCTGTAGCTTTGTAGTAATCATTGAGACATTTATTAGCTTGTTAAGGTGTTTTTGATTAGGGTTGGAGCTTAACTCTGCAGGACAGTGGTCCTCCAAGACCAAAGTTTAAAAACATTAAAAATCTTATTGTTATCTTATGTTATCGCTGATCATCTCCTAACAAGGCCACATATTAAGGTCTGGGTAAATTTAGATGGTAAGCAAGCAGTCAGTTCTCATAATCGTGTTGGATGCAGGAGAAATGGGCAGGAATAAAGATCTGAACGACTTTGACAGGGCCAAATTGTTTTGGCAAGGCGATTGGGTCATAGTGTCTCTTAAACGGCAAGGCTTCTGAGTTGCTCCCGGTCAGCAGTGGTGAGAATTTATTAACAGTGGTTCGAGGAGGGACAAACCACAAAGGCTATCCTGTCTGGACCAAGTATATAATATAATATAATATAATATAATATAATATAATATATATAATATAATATAATATAATATAATATAATATAATATAATATAATATAATATAATATAATATAATATAATATAATATAATATAATATAATATAATATAATATAATATAATATAATATAATATAATATAATATAATATAATATAGTGTGTGTGTGTGTGTGTAGAAAATAATATTTCACAATATTACTGTTTTTGCTGTATTTTTGATCAAATAAATGCAGTCATGGTGAGCATCACAGACTTCTATCATAAACATAAAAAATCTTACTGACCCCAAACTTTTGAAGAGTAGTGTATATATATATAAGTATACTTTAATTTTTATTTAACTTTTGTTCTTCACATATTTTTGGGATTTTAGGTTCCAGATGGAGCAACCGTTGCTTTGGTGCCACGCCATAGCAAACATATTCACCATGATACCCATGATTACATTGCAGGGGAGAGTAAGTACAGTATATTGCACATGTGACTGACTATAATGTTCATGTCCACCCACACAAAGCATGGGTCTGTTTTTTTATTATTGTTTAGATTAATTTTGAAAAAATACAGCATAGTGTATCATGGCACAGATCAATAATGTGAACACAGTTGTTTATGTCTTTAGTAAATATAACAGGCAGCACAAAAGAATCTGATGTATGATAAGATATGTGCGTTAGGCATTGTAGTCTAAGTCTCTGTATCTTCTACTCATTCCATATCTATTTGAAATGGGGGAAAAAATTATTAAAAAAAACAGGCTTGTAGTCTTTTCATGCAAACAATAAACTAAAAAACAAAATGTACAAAACATAAGTTGACTCCATGCGAAAATGTGTACCTTTACTATAGCACATACTACACGTATATGAGATTTAATCATGGAATATATTGAATTTTATTTTTTTTAACCTTGTTTATTCTGACTATGCAGAGACGCCCATGCTAGAGGATGCAGATGAGGGAGGAGTGAGGCTGTGGCATCTAGTGAAGGCCAGCGAGGAGCCAGAGTTACCCAAACACAGACGAGGCAGTTTAAAAGAACGAGAAAGAGCCAAAACTATACCAGAAATCTATCTCACACGGCTACTGTCAATGAAGGTATCCCAACGCATATTCAAACAGCCAGAGGATAAAAACATGAAAATCAGTTCCTGTACATCTCTGGCTGAATTAAAAAAACAAACAAAAAAAACCAAATGAACACACACACGCACATATACACACGCACATATACACACACACACAGACACACACAGACGCGCACACACACACACACACACACACACACAGACACACAGACACACACACAGGTTTGTTTTGCTATCAAAGTGAGCACATTCCATAGGCATAATGTTTTTTTTATACTGTACGAACTGTACATTCTATCCTCCTACACTATCCCTACCCCTTAACCTACCCATTACAGAAAACATTCTGCATTTTTATATTTTTAATAAAACATTGTTTAGTATGTTTTTAAAGCTATTTTAAATATGAGGATGTCCTCAAATTTCATGTTTGCCATAATACCAATGTAATACCCATGTCATTATACAAATTTGTGTCCTCATAAATCACACACACACACACACACACACACACACACACACACACACACACGTTAACCTGCTCTGTCTTTGTCTTTCTGTAGGGTACACTGCAGAAGTTTGTGGATGATCTGTTCACAGTTATTCTCAGCACTAGTCAGCCAGTTCCACTGGCAATCAAATATTTCTTTGACTTGCTTGATGATCAGGCATTGCGCCATGGCATTTCAGACTCTGAAACTATTCACATCTGGAAAACTAACAGGTACTAATTAACTTAGTGAACGCCTTAACTAAATAAAATGCTAAAATACGTTAGATTCAATTAAGGAATGATTTCTGCTCCAGAAACTTGTGGGTTAATTTATGCAAAACAAAAATAACTGTCATATCAGCAGTATTCCTTGGTCATGTTTTTGATATAGAACCTGCACTGTCTGTGTTGAAGGGTCAGTTCACCCAAAAATAAAACAAGTAATTTACTTGCCCTCATGATGTTTCAAATCCATTAGACTTTTTCAGAACACGAATTAAGATATTTTTAATATTTTATCATCATTTTTAAATTACATTTGTTCATCAAATAAGGTGATTGTGTCCCTTCAGAAGATAAAACCACTTGATTCATATGGATTACTTTTATGATGTGTTTTTGTGTGAACTTTGAATAGATAAAGCAAAATGTTAAGAAAATATTAAAAATATCTTCATTTGTGTTCTGAAGATGAATGGAAGTCTTATGGGTTTGGAACAAGATGAGGGTGAGTAAATTAAGACAGAGTTTTCCCCCTAAGTATTTAATGGAGCTACTTGGCGATGGCTTCATGGATGAATGGATTGGAATTAGATATTAGCCCCTTGCACACAGCAGTCCCAGTAAATTACTTTACAATTACCAGAACGACTTTCCGGTAAATACACAAATGTGCTATTAACACAAGCAACAGCACAGGTCTGATACCATTTACACATCTGTACCAAAATACCAATAAACTCTGAGATGTCAATCACCAGAAATGACCTTTAAATGCTGAGCCACCTGGATGAGGAGAAGTGCTTTAGTTTCATTTAATTTTTTTTATTTATTTATTTATTTTTTTTTTACTTCTGAGTAAACCGGTCCTGAAGGATCCCCAACACTGCACATTTTGGCTGTCCGAAATAGGGCACTATTTGAGGGAACAGCCATTTTAAGTGGTGTCTGAAACCATAATGTACATTATGGAGTGCACTCATTCAATCCCACAATGCATCCGCAATAACAATTGTAGAGCCGATGTACACTCAACTTTTAGAGAATACCCATAATGCACTGTGAGGGTCTTGCCCAATGAATTCCCACATCTCGCCAGAAGATGGCGTCTGCAAATGATTCATCCATCCATTTTCCAAACTGCTATAAATTCTTTTTAAATTGATTATTAAATTGTTTAATTAAGGTTTATGCATAGTTTCCATGACAGAGTTCAAGATAAACCTTTTTATCTTACTACTCAAGCTGCAAGTTTGCCAAGTTTCAAATAAGTATTAAACAACAAGCCCAAACTATGTAAAAACGGCAGTGTCCGAATTCGCTCACTCTATAGTGAATAGTGAATAAGGATATAGGGGGCGATTTCAGACACAGCCTTTGAGTGTCTTCATAATCAAACACAGCTGATTGAACACTTAGAAGAAACTCCAGGACATGAAATGGGTGTGTCAGACAGAGTAGACTTTCAAAATGTGCAGTATCGGGGGTCATCCAGGACCAGGACTGAGAAACACTGGTCTAGCACAGTGCTTCCTAAACCCGTCCTGGGGACCCCCACCACTGCACATTTTGGATGTCTCCCTCATTAGAGACACTTGCAGTCTGTACTAATGAACTGACTATTTCAATCAGGTGTGTTAGGTGAGGGAAACATACAAAATGTTCAGTGGTGGGGGGTCCCCAGGACAGGTTTGAGAAGCACTGGTCTAGCGCATGTTTACATAGTAAAACAATTAAAAGCAGCAGAGCTTACCGTAAACAGCTCATTCAGGGCTCTGTGATTGGCCCAAAGCAAACTTCTTACTTTCATACATGCTCATATCGGTAGTCTTCATGCTTTGTTCACAAAAAAGCATCATACCGGTAATTTACTGGTAATGTCGCAACTTCTCATACTGGGAAAAATGATTTAAAAATGATTAAAAAACTGATTTACCAGTATTTTTGAAATGGTCCTGTTTACACATGATCTCTTTATGGTAATTTACTAGTAAAGACTGTATGTGTGAAAGGGGCTATTGAAAGCCTTAACAGGATTAAAACATGAGCGGACTAATAATGTAAAACATGCAGTTTTCTTCATGATCTAATTTGGTTCTACCTTTTGGTTGTAGTTTGCCTCTGCGGTTCTGGATCAACATCGTTAAGAACCCTCAGTTCATCTTCGATGTGCAGGTGTCGGATAATGTGGACGCGGTTCTTTCGGTAATTGCTCAAACCTTTATGGACTCCTGCACTACCACAGAGCATAAACTCGGCAGGGTAAGAGACAAACAGAGAAAGGAGCTGGAAGCCAGTAGAAAGGCTGAATATTGAAAAGTCTTGATTTTTTTTTTCTTTTTTTCTATTATTTATCTAGGATTCACCTATTAATAAGTTGCTGTATGCCAGAGATATCCCTCGCTATAAACAGATGGTTGAACGGTAAAATTACCTCAGACTACTTTACTACTATGAATGCTTTATTGGAAAGTCATCTTGTTCTGAATCTCACTGTTTTTCTTTCACAGTTATTATGCAGACATCAAGCAGACCATCTCTGCCAGCGATCAGGAGATGAACTCCGCTTTGGCTGAGCTCTCCAGGGTATGTCCATCATCATTTTACTTCCTTTCAGTCATGACTGATGTGAATGTATTATGGGTTAGAGGCAGTATATTTTGCCGCACATACAAATGTTGTTCATAAGATTTACGCTCTCCACATTTGCTTTGATTGTCAGAATTATTCTGGAGAATTAAATTATCTGGTGGCGCTGCATGAGCTCTATAAGTACATCAACAAATACTATGACCAGGTGAGTCATGAGAAGCTGAGATTGACCACAAAGACAATGTGTAAGCTTTTAGGGGTAACACTTTACAAAAAGGTTTCATTTGTTAACATCAGTTAAATGAAAATGTTGTCATTAATTACTCAACCTCATGTCTTCCCACACCTGTAAGACCTTTGTTCATCTTTGGAACACAAATTAAGATATTTTTCATAAAATCTGATGGCTCAGTGAGGCCTACATTGCCAGCAAGACAATTAACACTTTCAATGCCCAGAAAGCTACTAAAGACATATTTAAAACAGTTCATGTGACTACAGTGGTTCAACTTTAATGTTATGAAGCGACGAGAATACTTTTTGTGCGCCAAAAAAACAAAATAACGATTTCATTCAACAATATTTAGCGATGGGTGATTTCAAAACACTGCTTCATGAAGCTTCAAAGCTTTATGGATCTTTTGTTTCAAATCAGTGGTTCGGAGCATGTAACAAACTGCCAAAGTCACGCCCCCCAGTGGTGAATCATTGAAATTTCGAAACACTTATGACGTAACAAAGCCTCGTTTACTGAAATCACGTGACTTTGGCAGTTTGATATGTACTCCGTACTACTGATTCGAAAACAAAAGATTCATAAAGCTTTGAAGCTTCATGAAGCAGTGTTTTGAAATCGCCCATCACTAGATATTGTTGAATAAAGTCGTAATTTTATTTTGGTGCACAAAAAGTATTCTCGTCGCTTCATAACATTAAGGTTTAATCACTGTAGTCACATGAACTATTTTAAATATGTCTTAATTAACATTTTCAATGCCCAAAAAGCTAATAGTCTTGCTGGTAATGCAAGCCTCACTAAGCCATCGGATTTTATGAAAAATATCTTAATTTGTGTTCCGAAGATGAACAAAGGTCTTACAGGTGTGAACGACATGAGGGTGAGTAATTAATGACAGAATTTTCATTTTTGGTTGAACTAATCCTTTAACTACTTTAAGTTAGCAAGAACTACTTCTACAGCATTCATGAATGTATTTTTATTAACTAACATTAACCAAGATTAATAAATTATGTAAAAAATATACACTACTGTTCGAAGTTTTTTTTTTTTTTTTAGAAATTAAAAAAGTAAGGACATATTAAATTGATAATATATTGTTATATAAAAACTTTTGAACTTTGTATTCATCAAAGAATCCTGAAAAAGTGTATCGTAATTTCCACAAAAACAAAAAGTTTAAGCATCACAACTGTTCATGTGACAGGATCATGTGACACTCAAAGCTTTGCCAATAAATTACATTTTAGAATATATTAAAATAAAATAAAATTAAAGTTATTTAAAAATGAAATAATATATTTTTTAAAAATACTGTTTTGCTATATTTTTGATATAACAAATGCAGCTTGGCTAAGCATAACATACTACTTTCATAAACATAACAAAAAATTGTATCAACCTCAAACTTGTGAATCGTAGTGTATACTTCTCATTTGCTCATTAGTTCATGTTAGCTCATGCATTAACTAATGTTAACAAATGAGACATTGTAAAGTGTGTAACACTTTACAATAAGTTGTCATTTGTTAACATTAATGTAACTAACATGAACTAACAATGAGCAATACATTTCTTAAAGTATTTATTAATCTTTGTTAATGTTAGTTAATAAAAATACAGTCATTCATTATATTCATGTTAGTTCACAATGTATTAACTTATGTTAACAAATACAACTTTTGATTTTAATAATGTACTAGTAAATGTTGAAATTAATAAATGCTGAAGATGTATTGTTCATTCATGTTAACTAACGTAGTTAACTAATGAAACCGTATTGCAAAGTGTAACCACTTTTAGTAAAAAATTATTTTTTGGGGTCTGTTTTCTACTGCTATAAGTATTTATGCTCTAATTGAATTCCTCTTTCCTGTATGCGTGTGTGTGTGTATTAGATTATCACTGCCTTAGAGGAAGATTCCACCGCTCAGAAGATGCAGCTCGGCTACCGGCTTCAACAGATCGCTGCAGCCGTAGAAAATAAAGTGACAGACTTGTGATCATAGACAAAGTAAAGTGAAAGTAATAAGTGTAAAGACACTGATGGGTGGCTGTATGAACACATGGTACAGGAACTTTAGGTATAGTATCAATTAAAAAGCTACCATGTGTAGCAGGTGTACACAAAGCTCAAGTTCTCTCAGTTGTATTCATTTTGGTATCTACTAATGAAGATAAATTAAGAGCTACAGTCTATTCTGATGTGTTGGGATAGAAAGAAGTGGTTTTAAATTTGAATATGGGCATGGGATGATTTCTTTTAAAACTTTATGGTATATGGTGTTCCCATTTCAGTCCCTTTGCATTTTTATAAGCCTGGATTACTTGTTGAATTCATGAATACATTATATACAAAGTGTAGATATTTTTTTCTGCGGGATTGTCATGAAAAACACATACATGCACAAGCGTTTGCTTGGTCATGGCCTTACCACAGACCACTCTAGATGTTCTGTACTTTGTCTACCTCCGCTTTCTGTATCTACCAGTGTGTATGTGTTTATGTAAAAGTTCTTGTTCCACTCACATTCTTATCCTCCTCAGTACGGCTGTAGTAATTTTGCTCTTGTTCACTGGTAGTAAAATTTGAATGTGATTCAGCATTTGCAAAGTTGCTAAAACTGTCGAAACAAAAACATCTTACGACTGACACACTGTAGTAAAATGTTTTAGAACATTTTTAGTTTATTATGATATTGTAAATTGTAATTGACATTGTTTAGTATGTGTCACTGGAAAAAATACAGTATGAAAAAGTCTCTTTGTTAACTTTTTAAAATGTGTAAGTCTTGACAAGTAACACCAAGTCTAGCAGACACCGTTCTCTGTTACATATAATGTCATTGTTTCAGCCTGTCAGGTCAAATCATGTTTGGTATGTGTATTTCTGTTTTGTTTTGTTTTGTTGTTGATTTAATATTGATCTGTTGGTATCTTTTTTTTATTTTTTATTTTATTTTTATTATTATTTGAGGTGCCAACATAGGATTGAATGAATTACTCATCTTTTACCACATCCTCTAACATTTCTTCACTAAGGAATTTTAAAGACTGATAATTTTATGTAGGTACATTTAAAAGATTGTATTGTGAAATTTTAGCCTTCATGAGAGAAAATATGATCTGTATGTAAACATTGTGTTCAAATATATTAGTGCTGGTCCACTGCATAGGTAAATAGGCCACTCAGTTGCACTTTACTTCTTCTGATCAAACACTGTAATTTGTCAGAGAAAAAGATGCGGCTGTGTCATATTTACTAATTTGTTTTAGTGTAGTATAATATTGTAAATAATGACTGAATTATGTAGCTTCTTGGCAAGTTCAGAGAGTAAATTATTATAAAACGTTTAAACGGTTCTTTAAAAGAAAGGTTTAACGATAAGCTTGCAATTTTAGTGTTAAGCTGTTCTTTAGGTTTTTTGTTTCTGAATGTACGCTTTTTCTGGGAATACAATTTAAGATCAGTTGATCCGGTGTCTTTTCCATAATATTACATGAAAACTAAAATGATGTACGTTGTTTTGGGCATTCAAGGTGAACATGATGGCATCCGTTTAATAATTAGGATAAATAAAGTTTACATTTGGAAAGTCTCTGCCAGTCTCTGTTTTTCTTGGTCCATAAAACTCATTTGATAATAGTGATATTTATTAGAACTCGGCTGGAGCCCACAGTCGAGGGTAATTTCATTTACAGTCTACCTCTGAGACTGTGAGAGGGGAGACTATCCCATAAAATGTGTGTGACCTTTTAAATAGTGTATGTGTGTAGCTGTTGTGCTTCTGAGCTGGTGTCAGGTTATATGAGAATGTGCTGACTGTATGATTACTTATGCTTGCAGTTCAACACTAGTGTTTGTTTTATTATTCAGACCACAACAATAAACAAGTGTCTTTATAAAAAATTAATATATACTACAGTGCTCAGTGTAAATGAGTTCACCCCCTTTGAAAAGTAACATTTTAAACAATATCTCAATGAACACAAAAACAATTTACAAAATGTTGACAAGACTAAGTTTAATATAACATCTGTTTAACTTATAACATGAAAGCAAGGTTAATAATATAACTTATATTACACATTTTTCAGTTTTACTCAAATTAGGGTGATGCAAAAATGAGTACACCCCACAACAAAAACTACTACATCTAGTACTTTGTATGGCCTTCATGATTTTTAATGACAGCACCAAGTCTTCTAGGCATGGAATGAACAAGTTGGCGACATTTTGCAACATCTCTCTTTTTCCATTTCTTCAAGAATGTCCTCTTTTAGAGACTGGATGCTGGATGGAGAGTGATGCTCAACTTGTCTCTTCAGAATTCCCCATAGGTGTTCAATTGGGTTCAGATCAGGAGCCACTGAATCACTTTCACCCTGTTCTTCTTCAGAAATCCAACAGTGGCCTTAGATGTGCGTTTAGGATTATTGCCATGTTGGAAAAGTGCACGACAACCAAGGGCACGGAGTGATGGTAGCGTCTTCTCTTTCAGTATTAGCAGTACATTTGTGAATTCATGATGACATCAGGTGAAATGCAGCCCCCCGACACCAGCAGCACTCATGCAGCCCCACATAAGGACACTGCCACCACCATGTTTCACTGTAGGCACCATGCATTTTTCTTTGTATTCCTCACCTTTGCGACGCCATACAGTTTTGAAGCCATCAGTTCCAAAAACATTTATCTTGGTCTCATCACTCCCAGTAGTCTTCTAGTCTTTGTCAGCATGGGCCCTGGCAAACTCTAGGTGGGCTTTTTGGTGCCATTGCTGACAGCATGAAATGGGAAGGGGTTTTAACATCCTTTTATAGTCAACTGTCTGCTGGACACCTGTGTAATGAATAATTAGACTCACCTGTGGTTGAATTCTTGTTAAATTAGACATTTGTAGTCTAAAATTTAGCTTTCAGTGGGGTGTACTCATTTTTGCATCACCATAATTTGAGTAAAACTGAAAATTTTGTTCTCTAAGTTATATTATTAACCTTACTTTCATGTTATAAGTTAAACAGATGTTATATAAAACTTAGTCTTGTCAACATTTTGGAAATTGTTTTTGTTCATTGAGATATTGTTTAAAATGTTACTTTTCAAAGGGGGTGTACTCATTTACACTGAGCACTGTATATTATCTTGAAAAAGACTAATAAAATTAGTTTCGTTTCATTTTAAAGGGACAGCAACATATCTAATCATGTCTGGCAGCTTGAAAAATATATATTGGTGTCTATAAGTAACAATAAACATTTAATGATCTATAAGCATTTCACAAATTTCTATGGACACTAATTATATAAAACTATACTGTCAGTACACCATAGTTATACAAATGAACTACATGCATTTAGAATGCATTTATTTCCATTCAAAGGGATGTAAAAAGCATAAACATTTTGATATTAGGGCTATTTGACTTGGCTCGAGGATTCAAGGGGAAAAAATAATTTTTTCTCTAGGGTTCCAAAGTTATGACAAAATGCAAATCACCTTATTATAGCCCCACCTAGTGTCATAAGGGTGTGTGTCTGTGCACCTGAGTAGCGGTCCTGCCAAGTTTGGGGTCTCTACGATTTATGTTCTCTGTCGCCCATACTCTTTTAGGGGAGAAAACAAAGTAGGCCTACAATAAAAAAATCAGTACAAACACAATAGGTAAAAAAATAAAAAAAATCAGTACAAGCCTTTGGTGTTTGGACACCTAGGCTAAATAATCCTTTTTAACATTTACAGCTGTAAAAAACTAACTAGCCTACAGTTAGCCTAATAATATTAATATTATAAACACAATAAATACAATTAAGTGTCTATAAATACAATTAAATGTATGAGTATAATATTGTGTTAGTATAACATAGCTTAATAGTAATATATTACTCGTGATAATAACAAATTGTATATGTAGTATAAACTGTAGAATAATATAGTGAATAAATGAAAAAAGTAGGCTAAATAAAATAGTGAAGCAGTAAATTGTGCAATAATATAATAGTATAAGTAGTATAATAATTTAATAGGCAGAGGTTTCCAAGATTCTCTTGGAAAAACGGTTAATACAACCTCAAACTAGTCATATATTTATATGTCTATCTATGATCGTTTCTACAGTCCACTAATGAGCATCTCCGCCATGTTTGTAGTTCTTTTAATATTTGTTTGTGTCATCCACTATGTAGGAGTAATGAATAAACGCCTGAGCAATTTTAGCTGCGGTGTGCGGATAGCTATAGTCTTATTAACTGAAATAATTTAATTTAGTTTGATAGCTTCAGAACGTAACGAAGAATACATTTATTAATTTACATTTACGTTTAAACAGGGAGGTTTGTCCGAGAAGCTTTGGCTTTGTAGAGTCGGTGACCCGGAAATGTAACCGACATGACCCATGAACTTGGTGTATACGGTAATGTGTAGTTCACGTTTGCATGGAAAGGCATTGTTGCAGCAATTTTTTTAAAACTATAAGCGGCGTTTAATGGAAATGAGAGGTTAAAAGTAATCGCATAACACAAATGAATCTATGTCTATTTGGAAGTGAGAAGAAGAAACAATCGCTCGCTAAGAAGCTCACAGTCTCATTGGGGGATAATCGCTTTCAGTAGTTCAGTAAAGCAGGTAAGAGACACGATCGTTAACACCCTAAATTACAGAATACAATTGTCCTGAGCTGCTTTTACTTAGATTGTTCAGAAATTCCCCAAATGAGTGGCAGTACTGGAATTAGCATTAGCAGCTACAAACTTGATGTAGCATGAAAATATTAATGCATATAACGGACACTCAGTTAATATTATATGAGTCTGGATGTGTCGGCAGTGAAAGGCATTGCGTTCATTTTGACCTAATTGAAATGCGTCTGTCAGAGGCTTCAGCATAAGAAGCTGCTATCTTCAATTAAAACCTGACAGTATATCACTTACAGTCTGTTAGAAAACAATATAAGGCGTTTATAATGTGTGTATTTTAGAAATGGAGTCCCAGCAGGAAGTGAACCCTGTTTTCCTGCAGCAGCTCAGAGAGTTGGACATTCCTGAGGAGGCAGCCAAGCAGGTACACAGAATCTTACACATACACCAAACCTGCTTAAAATGAACTGGCAGTGCATTTGCAGTATTGGTTGTTTCTCATAGCTCAAAACATTTTGAGCACCAGAACAGTTTGTATACTGGATATTAGATTCTGACTTATCTTCTATGGTCATGATTGCTGTCTTTTGGAATGAGATGCTTTTATTTATCTGTTACAGGCACTCTTACACACACAGAATGTGTCTGCAGAGGAGGCTGCAATGTATTACTTCAACAAACTGGAGAACGAGGTACATACATGCATACAATATTTAAAGTACTTTACAGTGAATACAGATTTGTCTGTAGGACTCGCTGCACAAATATGACAAAATCATAACTGTCAACTCACCCTCATTATTGTGATTATTAATGTTGATTAATTGAATCTACTGTAAAATACTTGTTTTGAAGAAACATTATGGCAGATTAATAATGTATACACATACATAAACAAGCTGAGATCTGTATATTTTAGTTAACATCTGTTTTATAAATCAGTTGTGATGTTTCAGTTATTATGACTTTGTCAGACATTACAGTTTTGGGGTTGACTCTGAGTATTGTACGTGTTACAGTTTATGGTAGTGGTTCCCACTGTTGTCCACAACAATTTTCATTGGATTTTTAAAATTTTCATAGGTTAATATATCACCTCTAGTAAAGACAAAAGTACGGAGCCCCTAAAGGGACCTTTGCAAAAATAAAAAATGAAGGAGTTTCGCGTGCTCACGAGATACTTTCGCGTGAGATACTTTCGCGTGCGCACGAGAAACTTTCGCATGCGCACGAGATACTTTCGCGTGCGCACGAGAAATGTATTGCGTGCGCACGAGATACTTTCACGTGCGCACGAGAAACTTATGTCGTGCGCACGCGTTACAATTTCCGGTTTGTGTATACTATAACCTACTTCATTTGTGCGTCACTGCCTATAAAGAATGCCAGAGTATGGATGCACATAAACTAATAAAGATCATGAAAATTAAAGAGAAAATGAGAGTGGATGCACATGAACTAATACAGCTGTATTTGCTCAAAATCTGGCTTTCTTAGACCAGATCGTCTAGGATGAATCCAGCTAATTATTCGTTTTAATTAAACACGTGCCTTCCTTATATCTAAAGTGCTTTATGTCAATGGCTCTGCTCGCAATAAGCGCTGTTAGAATTGAATGGAGAAAATAAGCATGTCTCTGCCACCTGTAAGGATGCGTTAAATCCGACAAAGTGGTTTAATAAAGGGCTGTTTGATCTTGTGAAATATGAAATTTTAGTACGCCTACATTTTACAGTTCCAGTACTTTTACATGGGAAAATATAAATATGGCCTACTGCCCTAACGAAATACAAAGTTTCATCATTTTTACTGTACCAATGTTTTTTCATGAACTACTAAACGTGGCATTATGACAGTGCACACTGAGCCCATTTCCCAGCGCGATTCTTGGATGCCACAAATGGACATAAGTCCTTGAAAAATGACGCACTTCCCTAACGAAAACCACATTTTGAGCACTTTTTACTGTATAAGCCTTATTTATTTATTTTTTTAACTTGGCAAAAAGAACAATGCACACAACTATTCATATCATGGCCATCACAGAGAATGCTTTAAAGCAGACAGACATAAGACCGTGATATAAACTGCCCTACGAAAGCCACATTTCAGCAAATAGATCGTTATTAATTTATGCACATCCATACTCGCATTTTCTGCATAATTTGAGCAAATATATCTTTATTAATTCATACTCGCATTTTCTTTATAATTTTGAGCAAATAGATCTTTATTAATTCATCCATACTCGCATTTTCTTTATAATTTTGAGCAAATAGATCTTTATTAGTTTATGCATATCCATACTCGCATTTTCTGCATATTTTTGAGCAAATAGATCGTTAATAATTCATGCGCGTCCATACCATCTTCTTCTTTATAATTTTGAGCAAATAGATCTTTATTTAGCCTATTCATGCATACTCGCATTTTCTGCATAATTTTGAGCAAATAGATCGTTATTAATTTATGCACATCCATAGTCGCATTTTCTTCATAATTTTGAGCAAATAGATCATTATTAATTCATTCATAGGCTACTCACATTTTCAATTTTGAGCAAATATATTTTTATTAATGTATGCATATCCATTCTAGCATTTTCTGCATAATTTTGAGCAAATAGATCTTTAATAATTCATGCGCATCCATACTATCTTCTTCTTTATAATTTTGAGCAAATAGATCATTATTAAAGAAGAAAATAGTATGGACACGCATTAATTATTAAAGATCCATCAAAAATATACAGAAAATGCGAGTATGGATGTGCATAAATTAATAACGATCTATTTGCTGAACTGTGGCTTTCGTAGGGCAGTTTATATCAGGGCCTTATGTCTGTCTGCTTTAAAGCATTCTCTGTGATGGCCATGATATGAATAGTTGTGTGCATTGTTCTTTTTGCCAAGTTAAAAAAATAAATAAATAAGGCTGATACAGTAAAAAGTGCTCAAAATGTGGTTTTCGTTAGGAAAGTGCGTCATTTTTCAAGGACTTATGTCCATTTGTGGCATCCAAGAATCGCGCTGGGAAATGGGCTCAGTGTGCATTGTCATAATGCCACGTTTAATGGTTCATGAAAAAAACATTGGTACAGTAAAAATGATGAACCTTTATATTTCGTTAGGGCAGTAGGCCATATTTATATTTTCCCATGTAAAAGTACTGGAACTGTAAAATGTAGGCGTACTAAAATTTCATATTTCACAAGATCAAACAGCCCTTTATTAAACCACTTTGTCGGATTTAACGCATCCTTACAGGTGGCAGAGACATGCTTATTTTCTCCATTCAATTCTAACAGCGCTTATTGCGAGCAGAGCCATTGACATAAAGCACTTTAGATATAAGGAAGGCACGTGTTTAATTAAAACGAATAATTAGCTGGATTCATCCTAGACGATCTGGTCTAAGAAAGCCAGATTTTGAGCAAATACAGCTGTATTAGTTCATGTGCATCCACTCTCATTTTCTCTTAAATTTTCATGATCTTTATTAGTTTATGTGCATCCCTACTCTGACATTCTTCATAGGCAGTGACGCACAAATGAAGTAGGTTATAGTATACACAAACCGGAAATTGTAACGCGTGCGCACGACATAAGTTTCTCGTGCGCACGCGAAAGTATCTCGTGAGCACGCAAAAGTATCTCGTGAGCACGCGAAAGTATCTCGTGAGCACGCGAAACTCCGTCATTTTTTTATTTTTGCAAAGGTCCCTTTAGGGGCTCCGTACTAAAGACAAATCTGCTTTCAAATGTTTTATTTACAGCAACTAGGAGTGCAACAAGTTGTTCATAATGTACTGAATATAGATAGGATAAGAAATTGAAAATAATTTTTTAATAATAAAAATCACAATTTACCAAAAAAAAAAAAAAAAAGTTCATTACAAAAAATAATAATTATAAATATATAAATAAATCCCCGGTGGTTTAAGATTTAAATTTTCCTAACTTTTCCAGGTCTAGAAATCACACTTCATATATCCAGCTTTCCAAGACTGTGGGTGCTGTGGGGGTAAAATATAGAAAAAGATAGTTGTTGAGGGGACAAATTTAAATCTTGATCTTGATTTTTAGTTGTTTCAGCTTCTTTGAAAGCATGTTTTGTCTAATTTTAAGTAATTTTAAGCCTTAAATCTGGAAGGGCCCCTGTGATTTGTTGAGGGCCCCTATTAAAGAACCACTTATTTAGTAGATTTAATCCTGCAAATAAAAACTTTTGCTATGCCTGAAACTGCAGTGTGTATATGGCAACTGGTTTTATTCAAACAGTAAATAGAATATATTCAGAAAGTGAGAAAATAGCACAGCACTCCCTTTATAATAACTGAAGCTATTAATAATCAGTGAAGTTGTCTACACTACACAATAAATCTCTTATTTACATTCTGTCTACAATTTGTTGGTTATAATGAGCATTTTCAGGAGTGCTGAACTCTAAGCTCAAGCTGAACAAAATTGCAAAAAATCAGCAAAAAAGTTCAGCAAATTTCGTCGATGCAGTGACTGATTTAAACATCTCTGATTGGCCATTGTATTCCTGCACTCATTGGTTACAGTTCTCAACGTTGCAAGAAAATAAATAAATAGAAACTTTTGTCTCAACGGGGATAAATCTAAAGAGAATGCTGTGTAATTGAGGCAGCCATGATAAATCGATTACTATAATTTTTTTAATTGTGCAACCCCTTTTTTTTTTTTTTTATTACAGGAAGAGGGTGATGAGGACCTGATGTTCAAAATGGTTTTTGTTGTAAATATGGAGCTGTCCATGGGTGTTGGAAAGGTAGATATTATTTATTACAATTTTCAAATTTACAACACTATATGAGTGAGTATGAATGAGATGGAGGGGTGTGTGTGTGTGTGTGTGTGTGTGTGTGTGTGTGTGTGTGTGTGAGTTTGTTTGTGTTTGTATGTGTGTTTGAGTTTTCCTTTGTTTTGTGATCTTATGTATGAGGAGGGTGCTCTTTGTACTAGGTCTGGGCGATATATTGCATGCGATTCTCACGCGCATTTCGTCAGTAAAGCCGGTTCCCTGATTACCGCTAAATCACCATCACCTGCTTTCAAATGGAGCGCCTTTTAATAGACAGAGCCGTAGTTCACGGACAAGCCACGCAAAATCGCGTTCATTATCGAAGATGAATCGACTTCGATAATGAACCCAATTTTGCGTGGCTTGTCCGTGAACTACGGCTCTGTCTATTAAAAGCCGTTCCATTTGAAAGCAGGTGATGGCGATTTAGCTGGGCTGGCTTTACTGACGAAATGCGCGTGAGAATCGCGTGCGATATATCGCCCAGCCCTACTTTGTACCAATCATAATAACATTTTTTTCACTAACATTTCACAACCAGCAGAATGAAATTTCTTAACAAAAAAAATAAAAAAAATAAATATATATATATATATATATATATATATATATATATATATATATATATATATATATATATATATATATATATATATATATATATATATATATATATATATATATATATATATAAATAAACAAACAAACAAACAAACCACCTTCATCAAACTATTCTACATAATTTGTGTTGAAATAATAAAATGGGTCCCACTTTATATTAGGTGTCTACTATGTACTAACATTTAAAGGTGCAATATATAAGAATTTTTCAGTAAAATATCCAAAAACCACTAGGCCCGTGTTATATGTTTTGTTCACTTGAGTACTTACAACATCCCAAATGTTTGCAACTATTTGTAAATCGTGAGAAAATTGCAATTTTAACCAAGGCTCCGGGACGTGTGAGGAGTCGCCTGTCAATTGCGTCATACCCGCGTTACCCTCGGTTTACGGTTTTATTTTGTAGAAACCATGGAAACACCAAAGATGCTTTAATATTTACATATTTTAATAGGCAAGGGAACAACTGTTTTGATATATTTATAGACAAAACTAATTATTGTTATATAGCTCAACACATTTAGTCTTATTGTTTAAATCTAATTTTCTTGTTTTTTTGGGGGTTTTTTTTGCGAGTACCATGCTTTACCATGCCTCAGAGAAAAACGCTATTTTGTGAAGTAGCTAATATAGCATCAGATGCAGCTTTATTTTTAGTAACAGTAATACAGAATTTTCTCCATCATACAATACGTTTTAAAATTAATTGCATGCCATTTATCAACACTCCTGTGGCCTCGTTCAGCTCCCACAGCACTCGTTCCTGCTCTGCTTCATACTACAGTAATGTTAATAACCGCATCCATGAGCATGATTTCTTCCCGAGTCCTATCCCAATTCTTTTCCACCGGCTGTGATGTTAAGACTACACGTCCCAAAATTCCTCAATCAAACTTGGCGTCATCAAGCTACGCCTTTGTTTTGAATAGGCCTCTAGCGACCTCTAGCGGACAGAAAATATTACATAGTGCACCTTTAAATTAATCATTTGACACGATGCTCTTATTGTGTACATACATGTTTTACATTGTACTTATATTAAAAAATAATTAATTTCTAATTACATCTACAATTACACTGTTGACCCTTCCCTTACACCTTAACCCACCCTTAAACCTAACTATAACAACAAACCTGTCCTTAATTGTACCTGTATCCCACCTTTATAGCAGCACAAGTGTTCTGCAATACATCAGCACAATAAGTTCATTGTACTTATTTTTTTTCATGTAAGTACATAGTAGTTAAAGACACATCATATAAAGTGTGACCATAAAATGTATTGTTTTCAATAATATGCAGCTCAAACATAATTAACATCTCAAAATGTGTTTTAGGGTTTCACAAGCCTTTAAATTTGTCCTTAGTGATCAATAAAATCGATCCATCCATAAACATCAACACATTTTCATTTCTTCAGTGATTGCAGAATACCTTTTTTGAAATTCAAAGCAGACATTTTGGTTTGCCTTATGTTTTATTATTGAAGCTTGTTTCTGCCACAAAATTTTCAAAATGTGATTCTGTAAGACAGATTTTTTCCACCAATAATATTATCACATTTTATTTGATAATCATGACTTGGTATCTCATAAAAATGAGAAACTTTCTAATAATAATGATTTAACATCTCATAATAATGAGAAAGGCAATTACGGTATAAATGTGTTCTATGTTGCATGTAAGTAAAAGCTAATGAAACTAACAGAATTACCAAAATAAAATGACATGTTTTTATTAGGTTTATGTGTAATGAGATTTATTTTCCCTAAAATGTGTGAGACCATGTGAAAACAATAAGGTTGTGATATAAATAAAGGCATCTATAGAATGTGCCTTGTATTCTTGTTGCATTTACATGGCTTTGACCAGCAGATGTCGCCAGTGTGCCGATTTTTCAGCACTTTGATACAGTGATTCATTTGCAAGCCAAAGGAAATTGATGCTTCCATCCAAAGTTGCACAAAATTGGAATATCACAAAAAACATCTGCGAATAGACTATATTCATAGCAGCGCCATCTTTGTTGTACTGTTATTTACTGTGTTTTTGGATTGTTCTGCAGACGAAACACTGCAAAAATATCTTTCCAAGAAATTCAGTAAGAAAATACAGTAAGTTTATCCCTCACAATGGCGCTGCTCTGAATAAGTTCTAAAAAGCACAGTTTCCATCTGATGTGTTCAAGGCCCTGTTTCCATCTTGTATTAAAGATGCTTTTTGGTCAATCTTCCCTTATGTTAACCCTTCCCTTACACCTTAACCCACCCTTAAACCTAACTATAACAACAAACCTGTCCTTAATTGTACCTGTATCCTCGCAAGCGGAGGAAGGAGACACATACCCGTTTA
The DNA here is from genome assembly GCF_018812025.1 of Megalobrama amblycephala. NCBI lineage: Eukaryota > Metazoa > Chordata > Actinopteri > Cypriniformes > Xenocyprididae > Megalobrama > Megalobrama amblycephala. The sequence goes on from NC_063054.1 coordinate 25,098,641, forward strand.
CGCCTGGTATTTGGTCTCTTTTGTCCACTTTTGATTTTATCCCTACTGTGATTTCTTCGAGGGGAGGGTCTATGGGTGGGGTTTTTTTCTAATCTTTCGATCTATTGGACAAAATAAGCTTGCACAATTTACATATGAATGCTCACATGTCCACAACTAGTTCCGTCACATGTGTGACACTGGCCAACAGAAGCACAGAAGCTCCTTCCAACATGCTTTCAAACATGCCAAAACGAAAGAGAGACAATGGTATCATTCCTGCTAGGTGGAATGCACAATGGAGGAAATGTTTGTGGAGCTATGGCAACAATACTTCTGCATTTATGATGTTTCCTCGAAGGACTAAGTTACCGCGATAGAGTGAAAAAATGTTACCTCAGTTCTCTTTGGAGAAAATCCAAATATCCATGCAATCCAATGTCCACTTTTGGGCTTTTCTGACAACAAGACAAAACATGCTGCTAGCCATTGTTTGTTTATGCTTACAGCACCTTCTGTCAGTCAATAGTCCCACCTTCTCGATGACAGCACGCATGCGGTTAAAGCAGCACGCGATGAATGTTCAGGTAGCAACGTGTAGTCTGACATGGTTTTTGTCCACGACACAAGATTTTAGGAGTCAAAATCATATAATCTGTCACAGTGACTATCGTGACTGACAAAAATATTATGTAGTTTGAACCCGGCATAATAATCAGGAATGGTGAGAGATCAGTGTGCTTGGTACGATTTTAATCTTCAAACCAAACTTGGGTCTTTAGCCGACAAAGTTTAAATCCCACCTGGCTAGTGCGCTTTGATGTTTGTGAACACAATCATGTGAGATAGATCTGGGAGGTCATTTTGATGACAGACTTTAGCTCAGGCATTTCATATTAACTAAACCAACATTTGAGATGATGTGCAATGAAACAATCCGCTGGTTAGTCCAGTTATCCAGATGAGCTGTGTGTCCCTGTAGGTGGCGGCGCAGGTGGGTCATGCAGCAGTGGGTTTGTATCAGGCCTTGCAGGAGAAAAACAGCTGGAGGGAAATGGCCTGGAGATGGGACCATGCTGGGTAAGAGATATCACTGTTGTTTCATCCTTCTGCCTTAGCCTGATTCTTAGATCGTTTCCTGAATACATTACTGGTCAAACGTTGGAATAATTACAATTTTTTAGTGTTTTTGAAAGAAGTCTCTTATGTTCACCAAGGCTGCACTGTTGATCAAAATTACAGTAAAAACAGTAATATTGTGAAATATTACAGCTTAAAAAAGAGCTGTTTTCTATTTTAATAATGTTTAAAATTTAATTGATTCTTGTGGTGGCAAATCTGAACTTCATGTGACACTGAAGACTGGAGTAATGGTTGCTGAAAATGCTTTGGCAACATAGTAATAAATTACATTTTAAAATGTATTACAATAGTTAAACTGTTTTTTTAAATTGTAATAATATTTCACAATATTACTATATTCAAATAAATGCAGCCTTTTTGAACACAATAGACTTAAAATCTTAAAAGTATCTGAATTAAAGTTTTTGACCTTTTTTGGGTCACTTCATGTGTTTTTACTGCTGCTTCATCTGTCAACAAAAGTTTATTTGCAAACTCTCCATTACACTGTGCCACATTTACCAAACAAACAAATGCTCTGAACAAACATATAATCCTCCCATGCGATCCATGACTGTAATATGTAAATGTATTTTCCAATGTAACATTACAATTGCCATGTTTTAATTGTACAAAGGCCTCTTATACAGTAGGCCACCTTTAGATGTTTTAGCAATGGTATAATGACCATATATAATTATTTCTCAGTCTCTTTATTAGAATATAACCAGAAAATACAGGAAATTTGTATGGAGTATTAAAAAACAGGGGAAAAAACGACTTCTGTAGACTAAAGTGGTCTTTTGTGACCTCCCCTTACACTTGAGCAATAGCAGGAACCTGGCCCTCTTAAACCTAAATGGAATGGAAAAGGACTGGAAGGCCAAGAAAACTTTCAAAATATGAGAATTTTTTTTCAGATTTTCTTCTTTGAGAAAATGGAAGGAGTACAGGAGGTCACTTAATACTGATTTTTTTTTTTTTTTTTGCTTAAAGAAGCCATTTAAAAATCACATTTTGTGTACATATTTCCTGTATTTTCTGTTTGTGTTGTAATAAAAACAAAAAAATAAATATGGATGGTCATTAAAACATTGCTAAAACTAAGCTGGTGGGGGCCTAAGACTTTTGCAAAGTACTGTATGTCAAAAGATCAAGGCAAATTTGATTTCTCATGTCATGATGACCCCTTTAAAACTTCCATTTACATAAATGTGTCTCCACAAAACTAATATAAACCTGATCTTCAATTCCCACGCTGTATGCAAATTTAAGGAGTTCACATCAACGAAAGCAACAGATATGAGCTGCATTTTATCATCCGCTAATAGGAGAGAAAGCGGCATCAGCACTAGTAAGATAATTGAGTTTTGCTACTTTTAATGAAACTGAATTTTCACTTCCGTTTTCGACAGATTGCGTATTGCAAAGAGAGATACTCAACTGTGGTGGGCCATATATGTGGTGATGCGTGTTGCAGTAGCGCTCTCATATCTGACTGTAAAATGTCATATAGCCTATAACATGTTCTTGCACGTTTATATTTTTACCATTTTGGGTGGAATAAAATTTACATGTTTGGTTTCAACAACCAGATATAGTTTAATTTGGAATGCGTCTCGGACCACCTCCTGAAGTGGATGGAGTGATCTTGAAAGTGTTTCAAAGTGACCAGGTGTAAAACAGGCCCTATTAAACCAATCTGTATTCAGATTAAAAAAAGGAATCCTCACCGAATCAAAGTATTTATGTTAAAAGATGCATGTGTTTGTATGTTTTTGTGGCTGTTTAGATCTAAGAAGATTGTGTTACAAGGCACTAACATGGCACACCTGTTGGAATTGCAGGCTCTTGCTATGAGCCTCAGTCTTCCTACAAAGCTAGTACAGGATGCTGGACACACACAGGTTAGCGGCACATGCGAACGAATTGTGGTTATTGTTTAATGTGGCAAATGGTGGGACTGTACTATTCTGTTTTTAGAAGTACAAAATACCTAAAATAGTAATATTAGAGACTACATTTTTTCATGGGTTATGGTTGTATATGCTAATTTCTTACATGTATTTGACATAAAATGGAAAATATACAGAGAGGAAGACATTTTAAAGATGTATTTTGTCTGATGCAGTTTTGTGTGACTATATTGATGAAGCCTGGAAATTGATGTGTTTGTGTGCTCAGGTGGAGCCAGGTTCATGCACTGTGCTTGCCATCATAGGAGAAGAGGAGATGGTGAATAACGTCACAGGCAGTCTGAAACTGCTGTAATGCTGAGGAAAAACTCTTCAAGTGTAGATGTGTGATGTACCACAGAAAGAACAGGGGTCAGCGTTTCCCCACAGTAGCATGGTTCTCAAGATAAAGGTGCACTCAGTAATTTTTTGTTTATGTTGTGATGACTTATACTGACAGCTAGCGACGTGAATGCATCTTCACGCAAAAGCAAATGTTTTCTGTTACTTATACCTAGGGGTGGGCGATATACCGATATACCGCTATTTCGCTATTATATTGTCAACCAGTATAACTATTTGAGTATTGTTTCTATTGTGGTTATGCCAATGTTTCCTTCAGTGCTGAATCTCCAGCACTACGATAAAAGAAACTATGTTTTACCCCAAGTATGAATGTGAGTTTGCAATTTGAATTGAATGTGATGTGAAAAGGAAGTGAACTGCAAAATGATATTGAGTTGTCATTGCGAGCTGCACACAAAAACAAACATACAATGAGGTATAGTCAGATTCACAAACAAATGACTCACTCAACAAAACTCACATATTTAATAGTTACCATTTTGTATGTTTGTAACATTTCCATGCATTTAAGATTGTCTCTTATACATTTACATGACCATGTAAGCCACGATCTGTGGGAGAAACCCAGGCATGTTTAAACAACTTTCACATAATCTGTTATGAGAAGCGATCACACAGATTCATTTACTTCAGAAATTGAGTTGGAAAGTTAAAACTAAATTACGTTGGGTAATTGTATTTAGTCAGTATTGCCATGGAAGGTTATCCAAAATGTGAAATGGAGAAGAGGCTTCAAAACAAAAGAAAGTGTCATCATACTCATTGCTTGCAGTGAAAACAGTATTTTTAATTACCTTTCATTGAAATATTGTTCAAATTAAAAATCTAAATTCATCAAATTTGTGATAGCTCTAACATTAATTGGATTCATAAGGACTCTTGTTTTCTGTAGTTTTTGAGGTTAGACTTTATTTCAATAGTTCACTTTAGACATTCTACTAACTCTAAGTAACTTTGCAACTACATGTCAACTAACTCTAATTAGAGTATTAGTGGACTGTTAGGGTAGTAGAATAAGTTGACATGTACTTGCATGCATATATATTTGGTCTAGATATCGTTACATTTTTGTTTGTATCGCCCACCCCATCAATACCTTTGTGGAAATATACACATTAAGCAAAAGGGAGGTTGATTACTGAGATTAAATGAGTAGTATTCGACTGCTAATGCGAATCAACATGAGGTCACCCACTCTATGTAAAATAAAACGGCTTTTATTAAGCCACTGAAATCATTGTAGTCTTAATCTTATGTGAGTGTATGTGATTTGAAACATATTTTCAATATTACAATTAATTTATTTTGTATAACTTTTTAATGAAGGAAGAAATTACTGAGTGAACCTGTGGGGAAAAAAATTAAAAACCTACCTACATAGTTTAACAACAACAACAGACATGTTCAAATTATTGCATTTTTACAGCTTTTAAATTATGCGAGAAGACAACTAATTGATATTATCAACAGGTCCCTGAATTTCTATAGAGCTAAAAAAGTTCTCAAAGAGGAGAGTTGTCAATTAAATAGCAGTGTATAAAAATATGTACAATGAATTATAATCACATGTAAAAGTTATACTTAATGTGCCTGTAGAACCCAATGTTTTGATGCTTGTGAAATCAAATAGCCATTGTAAAAGTATAATGTATAACATGTTTCTTCTTTTTTATCGTGTGAATGTTATTTTTTATTGTTTACAATTAAACGTACCCAATTCCTTTTGTGATGATAAAATCTGCCTGAGTGTAGCTATTTATGTAAATATGTTGGCTTGACAAAGCCTAAATACTGATACAGTATTTATATAAACGCTATTACTATTATATAACATACTATTTAAACTCATTAGCAACCAAGCACCAATTCCTCTCAATCCTCAATCACAGGTTTTGTCTAGTCTTTGCAGAAATTACATGCTAAATGTCAATTTCCATATTTCTCTCTCTCTTTCTTTGTAGTTTCCCCTATTAGGTGGAATTTGACAATTTGGTGTGTATCCTCAGAATGTCTTTTTGTTATCAGGACATAATAAAAATCATCTAGTGCTTGGCAGGTCTTAAAATTTGAAAAATAAAA